>NW_028113725.1:0-15153 GCF_947561715.1 Ascidia mentula | reverse complement strand
TCTCAAGAAGCTGTGCAAAGCATACTTACCTGACGGGGGCCTTCACCGTGATCAGGCCGGCGGTGGGCCCAGGGCGAGGCTTAGCCATTGCACTTAGGCTTAGCTGACCCTTGCGATTACCCCAAATGTGGGTAACTCGGCCGTACAATTTCTGCTAGTGGGGACTGCGTTCGCGCTATCCCCGTCTTTTACTAATCCTCTGATGTAGAGCAAAACGTAAGGTAGAAACGAAGTTTCTACGGGGGGGATTCGCCTGTTACGGTCAGGAGGAGTCGTGTCGGGGGTTGGGAGGTGGGTCATGGGTCCGTTTGTGACGTCATGTGGTGAACAAACTAATTTGAATGGCCTGCCAAAAACGGTAGGAAAAAAACCAGGAAATTTTTTTTTTTTTTTCATTTTTCACCGGAATAAAATTTGGCAGCAAATGCGAGACGGACTCTTCCGGACGTTGCGGACTCAGTGGATGTTGCGGCATCGCTTCTCGGCTCTTTAGAGCTAAGATCAAGTGTAGTATCTGTTCTTCTCAGTTTAATACCTGGGACGCAAGCGATTCGCTTGCATGTCTTTGTATTAACCTGATTTTTGGACAGGGGGCACGGTGCCGGAGCTTGCTTCGACCTGCCCACGGGTTGTCCTGGTATTGCACTACCTCCAGGCACGGCCCACATTCCCACACATGTGGGAATAACCATCTGTTAATCATTCGCAAAACAATTGCACGAAACAGCGGTGCATCCCATGAGTGCGTGTGTGTCGTCTGTATGCACACGCCAAGGAAAGAGAGGTAGAGAGGGAGGACGGGAGAGCAATTAATTTAACGGCACATTTGGTTGTTGTGCTTGTCGGAGACCAGATAAAACAAGCCGTGAAATGCACAATGCGGCAAACACAAGGACGGACGACAAAAATGCTACCTCTCAAGAAGCTGTGCAAAGCATACTTACCTGACGGGGGCCTTCACCGTGATCAGGCCGGCGGTGGGCCCAGGGCGAGGCTTAGCCATTGCACTTAGGCTTAGCTGACCCTTGCGATTACCCCAAATGTGGGTAACTCGGCCGTACAATTTCTGCTAGTGGGGACTGCGTTCGCGCTATCCCCGTCTTTTACTAATCCTCTGATGTAGAGCAAAACGTAAGGTAGAAACGAAGTTTCTACGGGGGGGATTCGCCTGTTACGGTCAGGAGGAGTCGTGTCGGGGGTTGGGAGGTGGGTCATGGGTCCGTTTGTGACGTCATGTGGTGAACAAACTAATTTGAATGGCCTGCCAAAAACGGTAGGAAAAAAACCAGGAAATTTTTTTTTTTTTTTTCATTTTTCACCGGAATAAAATTTGGCAGCAAATGCGAGACGGACTCTTCCGGACGTTGCGGACTCAGTGGATGTTGCGGCATCGCTTCTCGGCTCTTTAGAGCTAAGATCAAGTGTAGTATCTGTTCTTCTCAGTTTAATACCTGGGACGCA
The DNA here is from genome assembly GCF_947561715.1 of Ascidia mentula. Taxonomy (NCBI): domain Eukaryota; kingdom Metazoa; phylum Chordata; class Ascidiacea; order Phlebobranchia; family Ascidiidae; genus Ascidia; species Ascidia mentula. The sequence continues at coordinate 13,692 of NW_028113725.1, read as the reverse complement.
AGCGATTCGCTTGCATGTCTTTGTATTAACCTGATTTTTGGACAGGGGGCACGGTGCCGGAGCTTGCTTCGACCTGCCCACGGGTTGTCCTGGTATTGCACTACCTCCAGGCACGGCCCACATTCCCACACATGTGGGAATAACCATCTGTTAATCATTCGCAAAACAATTGCACGAAACAGCGGTGCATCCCATGAGTGCGTGTGTGTCGTCTGTATGCACACGCCAAGGAAAGAGAGGTAGAGAGGGAGGACGGGAGAGCAATTAATTTAACGGCACATTTGGTTGTTGTGCTTGTCGGAGACCAGATAAAACAAGCCGTGAAATGCACAATGCGGCAAACACAAGGACGGACGACAAAAATGCTACCTCTCAAGAAGCTGTGCAAAGCATACTTACCTGACGGGGGCCTTCACCGTGATCAGGCCGGCGGTGGGCCCAGGGCGAGGCTTAGCCATTGCACTTAGGCTTAGCTGACCCTTGCGATTACCCCAAATGTGGGTAACTCGGCCGTACAATTTCTGCTAGTGGGGACTGCGTTCGCGCTATCCCCGTCTTTTACTAATCCTCTGATGTAGAGCAAAACGTAAGGTAGAAACGAAGTTTCTACGGGGGGGATTCGCCTGTTACGGTCAGGAGGAGTCGTGTCGGGGGTTGGGAGGTGGGTCATGGGTCCGTTTGTGACGTCATGTGGTGAACAAACTAATTTGAATGGCCTGCCAAAAACGGTAGGAAAAAAACCAGGAAATTTTTTTTTTTTTTTCATTTTTCACCGGAATAAAATTTGGCAGCAAATGCGAGACGGACTCTTCCGGACGTTGCGGACTCAGTGGATGTTGCGGCATCGCTTCTCGGCTCTTTAGAGCTAAGATCAAGTGTAGTATCTGTTCTTCTCAGTTTAATACCTGGGACGCAAGCGATTCGCTTGCATGTCTTTGTATTAACCTGATTTTTGGACAGGGGGCACGGTGCCGGAGCTTGCTTCGACCTGCCCACGGGTTGTCCTGGTATTGCACTACCTCCAGGCACGGCCCACATTCCCACACATGTGGGAATAACCATCTGTTAATCATTCGCAAAACAATTGCACGAAACAGCGGTGCATCCCATGAGTGCGTGTGTGTCGTCTGTATGCACACGCCAAGGAAAGAGAGGTAGAGAGGGAGGACGGGAGAGCAATTAATTTAACGGCACATTTGGTTGTTGTGCTTGTCGGAGACCAGATAAAACAAGCCGTGAAATGCACAATGCGGCAAACACAAGGACGGACGACAAAAATGCTACCTCTCAAGAAGCTGTGCAAAGCATACTTACCTGACGGGGGCCTTCACCGTGATCAGGCCGGCGGTGGGCCCAGGGCGAGGCTTAGCCATTGCACTTAGGCTTAGCTGACCCTTGCGATTACCCCAAATGTGGGTAACTCGGCCGTACAATTTCTGCTAGTGGGGACTGCGTTCGCGCTATCCCCGTCTTTTACTAATCCTCTGATGTAGAGCAAAACGTAAGGTAGAAACGAAGTTTCTACGGGGGGGATTCGCCTGTTACGGTCAGGAGGAGTCGTGTCGGGGGTTGGGAGGTGGGTCATGGGTCCGTTTGTGACGTCATGTGGTGAACAAACTAATTTGAATGGCCTGCCAAAAACGGTAGGAAAAAAACCAGGAAATTTTTTTTTTTTTTTCATTTTTCACCGGAATAAAATTTGGCAGCAAATGCGAGACGGACTCTTCCGGACGTTGCGGACTCAGTGGATGTTGCGGCATCGCTTCTCGGCTCTTTAGAGCTAAGATCAAGTGTAGTATCTGTTCTTCTCAGTTTAATACCTGGGACGCAAGCGATTCGCTTGCATGTCTTTGTATTAACCTGATTTTTGGACAGGGGGCACGGTGCCGGAGCTTGCTTCGACCTGCCCACGGGTTGTCCTGGTATTGCACTACCTCCAGGCACGGCCCACATTCCCACACATGTGGGAATAACCATCTGTTAATCATTCGCAAAACAATTGCACGAAACAGCGGTGCATCCCATGAGTGCGTGTGTGTCGTCTGTATGCACACGCCAAGGAAAGAGAGGTAGAGAGGGAGGACGGGAGAGCAATTAATTTAACGGCACATTTGGTTGTTGTGCTTGTCGGAGACCAGATAAAACAAGCCGTGAAATGCACAATGCGGCAAACACAAGGACGGACGACAAAAATGCTACCTCTCAAGAAGCTGTGCAAAGCATACTTACCTGACGGGGGCCTTCACCGTGATCAGGCCGGCGGTGGGCCCAGGGCGAGGCTTAGCCATTGCACTTAGGCTTAGCTGACCCTTGCGATTACCCCAAATGTGGGTAACTCGGCCGTACAATTTCTGCTAGTGGGGACTGCGTTCGCGCTATCCCCGTCTTTTACTAATCCTCTGATGTAGAGCAAAACGTAAGGTAGAAACGAAGTTTCTACGGGGGGGATTCGCCTGTTACGGTCAGGAGGAGTCGTGTCGGGGGTTGGGAGGTGGGTCATGGGTCCGTTTGTGACGTCATGTGGTGAACAAACTAATTTGAATGGCCTGCCAAAAACGGTAGGAAAAAAACCAGGAAATTTTTTTTTTTTTTTCATTTTTCACCGGAATAAAATTTGGCAGCAAATGCGAGACGGACTCTTCCGGACGTTGCGGACTCAGTGGATGTTGCGGCATCGCTTCTCGGCTCTTTAGAGCTAAGATCAAGTGTAGTATCTGTTCTTCTCAGTTTAATACCTGGGACGCAAGCGATTCGCTTGCATGTCTTTGTATTAACCTGATTTTTGGACAGGGGGCACGGTGCCGGAGCTTGCTTCGACCTGCCCACGGGTTGTCCTGGTATTGCACTACCTCCAGGCACGGCCCACATTCCCACACATGTGGGAATAACCATCTGTTAATCATTCGCAAAACAATTGCACGAAACAGCGGTGCATCCCATGAGTGCGTGTGTGTCGTCTGTATGCACACGCCAAGGAAAGAGAGGTAGAGAGGGAGGACGGGAGAGCAATTAATTTAACGGCACATTTGGTTGTTGTGCTTGTCGGAGACCAGATAAAACAAGCCGTGAAATGCACAATGCGGCAAACACAAGGACGGACGACAAAAATGCTACCTCTCAAGAAGCTGTGCAAAGCATACTTACCTGACGGGGGCCTTCACCGTGATCAGGCCGGCGGTGGGCCCAGGGCGAGGCTTAGCCATTGCACTTAGGCTTAGCTGACCCTTGCGATTACCCCAAATGTGGGTAACTCGGCCGTACAATTTCTGCTAGTGGGGACTGCGTTCGCGCTATCCCCGTCTTTTACTAATCCTCTGATGTAGAGCAAAACGTAAGGTAGAAACGAAGTTTCTACGGGGGGGATTCGCCTGTTACGGTCAGGAGGAGTCGTGTCGGGGGTTGGGAGGTGGGTCATGGGTCCGTTTGTGACGTCATGTGGTGAACAAACTAATTTGAATGGCCTGCCAAAAACGGTAGGAAAAAAACCAGGAAATTTTTTTTTTTTTTTCATTTTTCACCGGAATAAAATTTGGCAGCAAATGCGAGACGGACTCTTCCGGACGTTGCGGACTCAGTGGATGTTGCGGCATCGCTTCTCGGCTCTTTAGAGCTAAGATCAAGTGTAGTATCTGTTCTTCTCAGTTTAATACCTGGGACGCAAGCGATTCGCTTGCATGTCTTTGTATTAACCTGATTTTTGGACAGGGGGCACGGTGCCGGAGCTTGCTTCGACCTGCCCACGGGTTGTCCTGGTATTGCACTACCTCCAGGCACGGCCCACATTCCCACACATGTGGGAATAACCATCTGTTAATCATTCGCAAAACAATTGCACGAAACAGCGGTGCATCCCATGAGTGCGTGTGTGTCGTCTGTATGCACACGCCAAGGAAAGAGAGGTAGAGAGGGAGGACGGGAGAGCAATTAATTTAACGGCACATTTGGTTGTTGTGCTTGTCGGAGACCAGATAAAACAAGCCGTGAAATGCACAATGCGGCAAACACAAGGACGGACGACAAAAATGCTACCTCTCAAGAAGCTGTGCAAAGCATACTTACCTGACGGGGGCCTTCACCGTGATCAGGCCGGCGGTGGGCCCAGGGCGAGGCTTAGCCATTGCACTTAGGCTTAGCTGACCCTTGCGATTACCCCAAATGTGGGTAACTCGGCCGTACAATTTCTGCTAGTGGGGACTGCGTTCGCGCTATCCCCGTCTTTTACTAATCCTCTGATGTAGAGCAAAACGTAAGGTAGAAACGAAGTTTCTACGGGGGGGATTCGCCTGTTACGGTCAGGAGGAGTCGTGTCGGGGGTTGGGAGGTGGGTCATGGGTCCGTTTGTGACGTCATGTGGTGAACAAACTAATTTGAATGGCCTGCCAAAAACGGTAGGAAAAAAACCAGGAAATTTTTTTTTTTTTTTCATTTTTCACCGGAATAAAATTTGGCAGCAAATGCGAGACGGACTCTTCCGGACGTTGCGGACTCAGTGGATGTTGCGGCATCGCTTCTCGGCTCTTTAGAGCTAAGATCAAGTGTAGTATCTGTTCTTCTCAGTTTAATACCTGGGACGCAAGCGATTCGCTTGCATGTCTTTGTATTAACCTGATTTTTGGACAGGGGGCACGGTGCCGGAGCTTGCTTCGACCTGCCCACGGGTTGTCCTGGTATTGCACTACCTCCAGGCACGGCCCACATTCCCACACATGTGGGAATAACCATCTGTTAATCATTCGCAAAACAATTGCACGAAACAGCGGTGCATCCCATGAGTGCGTGTGTGTCGTCTGTATGCACACGCCAAGGAAAGAGAGGTAGAGAGGGAGGACGGGAGAGCAATTAATTTAACGGCACATTTGGTTGTTGTGCTTGTCGGAGACCAGATAAAACAAGCCGTGAAATGCACAATGCGGCAAACACAAGGACGGACGACAAAAATGCTACCTCTCAAGAAGCTGTGCAAAGCATACTTACCTGACGGGGGCCTTCACCGTGATCAGGCCGGCGGTGGGCCCAGGGCGAGGCTTAGCCATTGCACTTAGGCTTAGCTGACCCTTGCGATTACCCCAAATGTGGGTAACTCGGCCGTACAATTTCTGCTAGTGGGGACTGCGTTCGCGCTATCCCCGTCTTTTACTAATCCTCTGATGTAGAGCAAAACGTAAGGTAGAAACGAAGTTTCTACGGGGGGGATTCGCCTGTTACGGTCAGGAGGAGTCGTGTCGGGGGTTGGGAGGTGGGTCATGGGTCCGTTTGTGACGTCATGTGGTGAACAAACTAATTTGAATGGCCTGCCAAAAACGGTAGGAAAAAAACCAGGAAATTTTTTTTTTTTTTTCATTTTTCACCGGAATAAAATTTGGCAGCAAATGCGAGACGGACTCTTCCGGACGTTGCGGACTCAGTGGATGTTGCGGCATCGCTTCTCGGCTCTTTAGAGCTAAGATCAAGTGTAGTATCTGTTCTTCTCAGTTTAATACCTGGGACGCAAGCGATTCGCTTGCATGTCTTTGTATTAACCTGATTTTTGGACAGGGGGCACGGTGCCGGAGCTTGCTTCGACCTGCCCACGGGTTGTCCTGGTATTGCACTACCTCCAGGCACGGCCCACATTCCCACACATGTGGGAATAACCATCTGTTAATCATTCGCAAAACAATTGCACGAAACAGCGGTGCATCCCATGAGTGCGTGTGTGTCGTCTGTATGCACACGCCAAGGAAAGAGAGGTAGAGAGGGAGGACGGGAGAGCAATTAATTTAACGGCACATTTGGTTGTTGTGCTTGTCGGAGACCAGATAAAACAAGCCGTGAAATGCACAATGCGGCAAACACAAGGACGGACGACAAAAATGCTACCTCTCAAGAAGCTGTGCAAAGCATACTTACCTGACGGGGGCCTTCACCGTGATCAGGCCGGCGGTGGGCCCAGGGCGAGGCTTAGCCATTGCACTTAGGCTTAGCTGACCCTTGCGATTACCCCAAATGTGGGTAACTCGGCCGTACAATTTCTGCTAGTGGGGACTGCGTTCGCGCTATCCCCGTCTTTTACTAATCCTCTGATGTAGAGCAAAACGTAAGGTAGAAACGAAGTTTCTACGGGGGGGATTCGCCTGTTACGGTCAGGAGGAGTCGTGTCGGGGGTTGGGAGGTGGGTCATGGGTCCGTTTGTGACGTCATGTGGTGAACAAACTAATTTGAATGGCCTGCCAAAAACGGTAGGAAAAAAACCAGGAAATTTTTTTTTTTTTTTCATTTTTCACCGGAATAAAATTTGGCAGCAAATGCGAGACGGACTCTTCCGGACGTTGCGGACTCAGTGGATGTTGCGGCATCGCTTCTCTCGGCTCTTTAGAGCTAAGATCAAGTGTAGTATCTGTTCTTCTCAGTTTAATACCTGGGACGCAAGCGATTCGCTTGCATGTCTTTGTATTAACCTGATTTTTGGACAGGGGGCACGGTGCCGGAGCTTGCTTCGACCTGCCCACGGGTTGTCCTGGTATTGCACTACCTCCAGGCACGGCCCACATTCCCACACATGTGGGAATAACCATCTGTTAATCATTCGCAAAACAATTGCACGAAACAGCGGTGCATCCCATGAGTGCGTGTGTGTCGTCTGTATGCACACGCCAAGGAAAGAGAGGTAGAGAGGGAGGACGGGAGAGCAATTAATTTAACGGCACATTTGGTTGTTGTGCTTGTCGGAGACCAGATAAAACAAGCCGTGAAATGCACAATGCGGCAAACACAAGGACGGACGACAAAAATGCTACCTCTCAAGAAGCTGTGCAAAGCATACTTACCTGACGGGGGCCTTCACCGTGATCAGGCCGGCGGTGGGCCCAGGGCGAGGCTTAGCCATTGCACTTAGGCTTAGCTGACCCTTGCGATTACCCCAAATGTGGGTAACTCGGCCGTACAATTTCTGCTAGTGGGGACTGCGTTCGCGCTATCCCCGTCTTTTACTAATCCTCTGATGTAGAGCAAAACGTAAGGTAGAAACGAAGTTTCTACGGGGGGGATTCGCCTGTTACGGTCAGGAGGAGTCGTGTCGGGGGTTGGGAGGTGGGTCATGGGTCCGTTTGTGACGTCATGTGGTGAACAAACTAATTTGAATGGCCTGCCAAAAACGGTAGGAAAAAAACCAGGAAATTTTTTTTTTTTTTTCATTTTTCACCGGAATAAAATTTGGCAGCAAATGCGAGACGGACTCTTCCGGACGTTGCGGACTCAGTGGATGTTGCGGCATCGCTTCTCGGCTCTTTAGAGCTAAGATCAAGTGTAGTATCTGTTCTTCTCAGTTTAATACCTGGGACGCAAGCGATTCGCTTGCATGTCTTTGTATTAACCTGATTTTTGGACAGGGGGCACGGTGCCGGAGCTTGCTTCGACCTGCCCACGGGTTGTCCTGGTATTGCACTACCTCCAGGCACGGCCCACATTCCCACACATGTGGGAATAACCATCTGTTAATCATTCGCAAAACAATTGCACGAAACAGCGGTGCATCCCATGAGTGCGTGTGTGTCGTCTGTATGCACACGCCAAGGAAAGAGAGGTAGAGAGGGAGGACGGGAGAGCAATTAATTTAACGGCACATTTGGTTGTTGTGCTTGTCGGAGACCAGATAAAACAAGCCGTGAAATGCACAATGCGGCAAACACAAGGACGGACGACAAAAATGCTACCTCTCAAGAAGCTGTGCAAAGCATACTTACCTGACGGGGGCCTTCACCGTGATCAGGCCGGCGGTGGGCCCAGGGCGAGGCTTAGCCATTGCACTTAGGCTTAGCTGACCCTTGCGATTACCCCAAATGTGGGTAACTCGGCCGTACAATTTCTGCTAGTGGGGACTGCGTTCGCGCTATCCCCGTCTTTTACTAATCCTCTGATGTAGAGCAAAACGTAAGGTAGAAACGAAGTTTCTACGGGGGGGATTCGCCTGTTACGGTCAGGAGGAGTCGTGTCGGGGGTTGGGAGGTGGGTCATGGGTCCGTTTGTGACGTCATGTGGTGAACAAACTAATTTGAATGGCCTGCCAAAAACGGTAGGAAAAAAACCAGGAAATTTTTTTTTTTTTTTCATTTTTCACCGGAATAAAATTTGGCAGCAAATGCGAGACGGACTCTTCCGGACGTTGCGGACTCAGTGGATGTTGCGGCATCGCTTCTCGGCTCTTTAGAGCTAAGATCAAGTGTAGTATCTGTTCTTCTCAGTTTAATACCTGGGACGCAAGCGATTCGCTTGCATGTCTTTGTATTAACCTGATTTTTGGACAGGGGGCACGGTGCCGGAGCTTGCTTCGACCTGCCCACGGGTTGTCCTGGTATTGCACTACCTCCAGGCACGGCCCACATTCCCACACATGTGGGAATAACCATCTGTTAATCATTCGCAAAACAATTGCACGAAACAGCGGTGCATCCCATGAGTGCGTGTGTGTCGTCTGTATGCACACGCCAAGGAAAGAGAGGTAGAGAGGGAGGACGGGAGAGCAATTAATTTAACGGCACATTTGGTTGTTGTGCTTGTCGGAGACCAGATAAAACAAGCCGTGAAATGCACAATGCGGCAAACACAAGGACGGACGACAAAAATGCTACCTCTCAAGAAGCTGTGCAAAGCATACTTACCTGACGGGGGCCTTCACCGTGATCAGGCCGGCGGTGGGCCCAGGGCGAGGCTTAGCCATTGCACTTAGGCTTAGCTGACCCTTGCGATTACCCCAAATGTGGGTAACTCGGCCGTACAATTTCTGCTAGTGGGGACTGCGTTCGCGCTATCCCCGTCTTTTACTAATCCTCTGATGTAGAGCAAAACGTAAGGTAGAAACGAAGTTTCTACGGGGGGGATTCGCCTGTTACGGTCAGGAGGAGTCGTGTCGGGGGTTGGGAGGTGGGTCATGGGTCCGTTTGTGACGTCATGTGGTGAACAAACTAATTTGAATGGCCTGCCAAAAACGGTAGGAAAAAAACCAGGAAATTTTTTTTTTTTTTTCATTTTTCACCGGAATAAAATTTGGCAGCAAATGCGAGACGGACTCTTCCGGACGTTGCGGACTCAGTGGATGTTGCGGCATCGCTTCTCGGCTCTTTAGAGCTAAGATCAAGTGTAGTATCTGTTCTTCTCAGTTTAATACCTGGGACGCAAGCGATTCGCTTGCATGTCTTTGTATTAACCTGATTTTTGGACAGGGGGCACGGTGCCGGAGCTTGCTTCGACCTGCCCACGGGTTGTCCTGGTATTGCACTACCTCCAGGCACGGCCCACATTCCCACACATGTGGGAATAACCATCTGTTAATCATTCGCAAAACAATTGCACGAAACAGCGGTGCATCCCATGAGTGCGTGTGTGTCGTCTGTATGCACACGCCAAGGAAAGAGAGGTAGAGAGGGAGGACGGGAGAGCAATTAATTTAACGGCACATTTGGTTGTTGTGCTTGTCGGAGACCAGATAAAACAAGCCGTGAAATGCACAATGCGGCAAACACAAGGACGGACGACAAAAATGCTACCTCTCAAGAAGCTGTGCAAAGCATACTTACCTGACGGGGGCCTTCACCGTGATCAGGCCGGCGGTGGGCCCAGGGCGAGGCTTAGCCATTGCACTTAGGCTTAGCTGACCCTTGCGATTACCCCAAATGTGGGTAACTCGGCCGTACAATTTCTGCTAGTGGGGACTGCGTTCGCGCTATCCCCGTCTTTTACTAATCCTCTGATGTAGAGCAAAACGTAAGGTAGAAACGAAGTTTCTACGGGGGGGATTCGCCTGTTACGGTCAGGAGGAGTCGTGTCGGGGGTTGGGAGGTGGGTCATGGGTCCGTTTGTGACGTCATGTGGTGAACAAACTAATTTGAATGGCCTGCCAAAAACGGTAGGAAAAAAACCAGGAAATTTTTTTTTTTTTTTCATTTTTCACCGGAATAAAATTTGGCAGCAAATGCGAGACGGACTCTTCCGGACGTTGCGGACTCAGTGGATGTTGCGGCATCGCTTCTCGGCTCTTTAGAGCTAAGATCAAGTGTAGTATCTGTTCTTCTCAGTTTAATACCTGGGACGCAAGCGATTCGCTTGCATGTCTTTGTATTAACCTGATTTTTGGACAGGGGGCACGGTGCCGGAGCTTGCTTCGACCTGCCCACGGGTTGTCCTGGTATTGCACTACCTCCAGGCACGGCCCACATTCCCACACATGTGGGAATAACCATCTGTTAATCATTCGCAAAACAATTGCACGAAACAGCGGTGCATCCCATGAGTGCGTGTGTGTCGTCTGTATGCACACGCCAAGGAAAGAGAGGTAGAGAGGGAGGACGGGAGAGCAATTAATTTAACGGCACATTTGGTTGTTGTGCTTGTCGGAGACCAGATAAAACAAGCCGTGAAATGCACAATGCGGCAAACACAAGGACGGACGACAAAAATGCTACCTCTCAAGAAGCTGTGCAAAGCATACTTACCTGACGGGGGCCTTCACCGTGATCAGGCCGGCGGTGGGCCCAGGGCGAGGCTTAGCCATTGCACTTAGGCTTAGCTGACCCTTGCGATTACCCCAAATGTGGGTAACTCGGCCGTACAATTTCTGCTAGTGGGGACTGCGTTCGCGCTATCCCCGTCTTTTACTAATCCTCTGATGTAGAGCAAAACGTAAGGTAGAAACGAAGTTTCTACGGGGGGGATTCGCCTGTTACGGTCAGGAGGAGTCGTGTCGGGGGTTGGGAGGTGGGTCATGGGTCCGTTTGTGACGTCATGTGGTGAACAAACTAATTTGAATGGCCTGCCAAAAACGGTAGGAAAAAAACCAGGAAATTTTTTTTTTTTTTCATTTTTCACCGGAATAAAATTTGGCAGCAAATGCGAGACGGACTCTTCCGGACGTTGCGGACTCAGTGGATGTTGCGGCATCGCTTCTCGGCTCTTTAGAGCTAAGATCAAGTGTAGTATCTGTTCTTCTCAGTTTAATACCTGGGACGCAAGCGATTCGCTTGCATGTCTTTGTATTAACCTGATTTTTGGACAGGGGGCACGGTGCCGGAGCTTGCTTCGACCTGCCCACGGGTTGTCCTGGTATTGCACTACCTCCAGGCACGGCCCACATTCCCACACATGTGGGAATAACCATCTGTTAATCATTCGCAAAAACAATTGCACGAAACAGCGGTGCATCCCATGAGTGCGTGTGTGTCGTCTGTATGCACACGCCAAGGAAAGAGAGGTAGAGAGGGAGGACGGGAGAGCAATTAATTTAACGGCACATTTGGTTGTTGTGCTTGTCGGAGACCAGATAAAACAAGCCGTGAAATGCACAATGCGGCAAACACAAGGACGGACGACAAAAATGCTACCTCTCAAGAAGCTGTGCAAAGCATACTTACCTGACGGGGGCCTTCACCGTGATCAGGCCGGCGGTGGGCCCAGGGCGAGGCTTAGCCATTGCACTTAGGCTTAGCTGACCCTTGCGATTACCCCAAATGTGGGTAACTCGGCCGTACAATTTCTGCTAGTGGGGACTGCGTTCGCGCTATCCCCGTCTTTTACTAATCCTCTGATGTAGAGCAAAACGTAAGGTAGAAACGAAGTTTCTACGGGGGGGATTCGCCTGTTACGGTCAGGAGGAGTCGTGTCGGGGGTTGGGAGGTGGGTCATGGGTCCGTTTGTGACGTCATGTGGTGAACAAACTAATTTGAATGGCCTGCCAAAAACGGTAGGAAAAAAACCAGGAAATTTTTTTTTTTTTTCATTTTTCACCGGAATAAAATTTGGCAGCAAATGCGAGACGGACTCTTCCGGACGTTGCGGACTCAGTGGATGTTGCGGCATCGCTTCTCGGCTCTTTAGAGCTAAGATCAAGTGTAGTATCTGTTCTTCTCAGTTTAATACCTGGGACGCAAGCGATTCGCTTGCATGTCTTTGTATTAACCTGATTTTTGGACAGGGGGCACGGTGCCGGAGCTTGCTTCGACCTGCCCACGGGTTGTCCTGGTATTGCACTACCTCCAGGCACGGCCCCACATTCCCACACATGTGGGAATAACCATCTGTTAATCATTCGCAAAACAATTGCACGAAACAGCGGTGCATCCCATGAGTGCGTGTGTGTCGTCTGTATGCACACGCCAAGGAAAGAGAGGTAGAGAGGGAGGACGGGAGAGCAATTAATTTAACGGCACATTTGGTTGTTGTGCTTGTCGGAGACCAGATAAAACAAGCCGTGAAATGCACAATGCGGCAAACACAAGGACGGACGACAAAAATGCTACCTCTCAAGAAGCTGTGCAAAGCATACTTACCTGACGGGGGCCTTCACCGTGATCAGGCCGGCGGTGGGCCCAGGGCGAGGCTTAGCCATTGCACTTAGGCTTAGCTGACCCTTGCGATTACCCCAAATGTGGGTAACTCGGCCGTACAATTTCTGCTAGTGGGGACTGCGTTCGCGCTATCCCCGTCTTTTACTAATCCTCTGATGTAGAGCAAAACGTAAGGTAGAAACGAAGTTTCTACGGGGGGGATTCGCCTGTTACGGTCAGGAGGAGTCGTGTCGGGGGTTGGGAGGTGGGTCATGGGTCCGTTTGTGACGTCATGTGGTGAACAAACTAATTTGAATGGCCTGCCAAAAACGGTAGGAAAAAAACCAGGAAATTTTTTTTTTTTTTCATTTTTCACCGGAATAAAATTTGGCAGCAAATGCGAGACGGACTCTTCCGGACGTTGCGGACTCAGTGGATGTTGCGGCATCGCTTCTCGGCTCTTTAGAGCTAAGATCAAGTGTAGTATCTGTTCTTCTCAGTTTAATACCTGGGACGCAAGCGATTCGCTTGCATGTCTTTGTATTAACCTGATTTTTGGACAGGGGGCACGGTGCCGGAGCTTGCTTCGACCTGCCCACGGGTTGTCCTGGTATTGCACTACCTCCAGGCACGGCCCACATTCCCACACATGTGGGAATAACCATCTGTTAATCATTCGCAAAACAATTGCACGAAACAGCGGTGCATCCATGAGTGCGTGTGTGTCGTCTGTATGCACACGCCAAGGAAAGAGAGGTAGAGAGGGAGGACGGGAGAGCAATTAATTTAACGGCACATTTGTTGTTGTGCTTGTCGGAGACCAGATAAAACAAGCCGTGAAATGCACAATGCGGCAAACACAAGGACGGACGACAAAAATGCTACCTCTCAAGAAGCTGTGCAAAGCATACTTACCTGACGGGGGCCTTCACCGTGATCAGGCCGGCGGTGGGCCCAGGGCGAGGCTTAGCCATTGCACTTAGGCTTAGCTGACCCTTGCGATTACCCCAAATGTGGGTAACTCGGCCGTACAATTTCTGCTAGTGGGGACTGCGTTCGCGCTATCCCCGTCTTTTACTAATCCTCTGATGTAGAGCAAAACGTAAGGTAGAAACGAAGTTTCTACGGGGGGGATTCGCCTGTTACGGTCAGGAGGAGTCGTGTCGGGGGTTGGGAGGTGGGTCATGGGTCCGTTTGTGACGTCATGTGGTGAACAAACTAATTTGAATGGCCTGCCAAAAACGGTAGGAAAAAAACCAGGAAATTTTTTTTTTTTTTTCATTTTTCACCGGAATAAAATTGGCAGCAAATGCGAGACGGACTCTTCCGGACGTTGCGGACTCAGTGGATGTTGCGGCATCGCTTCTCGGCTCTTTAGAGCTAAGATCAAGTGTAGTAT
>NW_028113724.1:0-17897 GCF_947561715.1 Ascidia mentula | reverse complement strand
TTTTATCTGGTCTCCGACAAGCACAACAACCAAATGTGCCGTTAAATTAATTGCTCTCCCGTCCTCCCTCTCTACCTCTCTTTCCTTGGCGTGTGCATACAGACGACACACACGCACTCATGGGATGCACCGCTGTTTCGTGCAATTGTTTTGCGAATGATTAACAGATGGTTATTCCCACATGTGTGGGAATGTGGGCCGTGCCTGGAGGTAGTGCAATACCAGGACAACCCGTGGGCAGGTCGAAGCAAGCTCCGGCACCGTGCCCCCTGTCCAAAAATCAGGTTAATACAAAGACATGCAAGCGAATCGCTTGCGTCCCAGGTATTAAACTGAGAAGAACAGATACTACACTTGATCTTAGCTCTAAAGAGCCGAGAAGCGATGCCGCAACATCCACTGAGTCCGCAACGTCCGGAAGAGTCCGTCTCGCATTTGCTGCCAAATTTTATTCCGGTGAAAAATGAAAAAAAAAAAAAAATTTCCTGGTTTTTTTCCTACCGTTTTTGGCAGGCCATTCAAATTAGTTTGTTCACCACATGACGTCACAAACGGACCCATGACCCACCTCCCAACCCCCGACACGACTCCTCCTGACCGTAACAGGCGAATCCCCCCCGTAGAAACTTCGTTTCTACCTTACGTTTTGCTCTACATCAGAGGATTAGTAAAAGACGGGGATAGCGCGAACGCAGTCCCCACTAGCAGAAATTGTACGGCCGAGTTACCCACATTTGGGGTAATCGCAAGGGTCAGCTAAGCCTAAGTGCAATGGCTAAGCCTCGCCCTGGGCCCACCGCCGGCCTGATCACGGTGAAGGCCCCCGTCAGGTAAGTATGCTTTGCACAGCTTCTTGAGAGGTAGCATTTTTGTCGTCCGTCCTTGTGTTTGCCGCATTGTGCATTTCACGGCTTGTTTTATCTGGTCTCCGACAAGCACAACAACCAAATGTGCCGTTAAATTAATTGCTCTCCCGTCCTCCCTCTCTACCTCTCTTTCCTTGGCGTGTGCATACAGACGACACACACGCACTCATGGGATGCACCGCTGTTTCGTGCAATTGTTTTGCGAATGATTAACAGATGGTTATTCCCACATGTGTGGGAATGTGGGCCGTGCCTGGAGGTAGTGCAATACCAGGACAACCCGTGGGCAGGTCGAAGCAAGCTCCGGCACCGTGCCCCCTGTCCAAAAATCAGGTTAATACAAAGACATGCAAGCGAATCGCTTGCGTCCCAGGTATTAAACTGAGAAGAACAGATACTACACTTGATCTTAGCTCTAAAGAGCCGAGAAGCGATGCCGCAACATCCACTGAGTCCGCAACGTCCGGAAGAGTCCGTCTCGCATTTGCTGCCAAATTTTATTCCGGTGAAAAATGAAAAAAAAAAAAAAATTTCCTGGTTTTTTTCCTACCGTTTTTGGCAGGCCATTCAAATTAGTTTGTTCACCACATGACGTCACAAACGGACCCATGACCCACCTCCCAACCCCCGACACGACTCCTCCTGACCGTAACAGGCGAATCCCCCCCGTAGAAACTTCGTTTCTACCTTACGTTTTGCTCTACATCAGAGGATTAGTAAAAGACGGGGATAGCGCGAACGCAGTCCCCACTAGCAGAAATTGTACGGCCGAGTTACCCACATTTGGGGTAATCGCAAGGGTCAGCTAAGCCTAAGTGCAATGGCTAAGCCTCGCCCTGGGCCCACCGCCGGCCTGATCACGGTGAAGGCCCCCGTCAGGTAAGTATGCTTTGCACAGCTTCTTGAGAGGTAGCATTTTTGTCGTCCGTCCTTGTGTTTGCCGCATTGTGCATTTCACGGCTTGTTTTATCTGGTCTCCGACAAGCACAACAACCAAATGTGCCGTTAAATTAATTGCTCTCCCGTCCTCCCTCTCTACCTCTCTTTCCTTGGCGTGTGCATACAGACGACACACACGCACTCATGGGATGCACCGCTGTTTCGTGCAATTGTTTTGCGAATGATTAACAGATGGTTATTCCCACATGTGTGGGAATGTGGGCCGTGCCTGGAGGTAGTGCAATACCAGGACAACCCGTGGGCAGGTCGAAGCAAGCTCCGGCACCGTGCCCCCTGTCCAAAAATCAGGTTAATACAAAGACATGCAAGCGAATCGCTTGCGTCCCAGGTATTAAACTGAGAAGAACAGATACTACACTTGATCTTAGCTCTAAAGAGCCGAGAAGCGATGCCGCAACATCCACTGAGTCCGCAACGTCCGGAAGAGTCCGTCTCGCATTTGCTGCCAAATTTTATTCCGGTGAAAAATGAAAAAAAAAAAAAAATTTCCTGGTTTTTTTCCTACCGTTTTTGGCAGGCCATTCAAATTAGTTTGTTCACCACATGACGTCACAAACGGACCCATGACCCACCTCCCAACCCCCGACACGACTCCTCCTGACCGTAACAGGCGAATCCCCCCCGTAGAAACTTCGTTTCTACCTTACGTTTTGCTCTACATCAGAGGATTAGTAAAAGACGGGGATAGCGCGAACGCAGTCCCCACTAGCAGAAATTGTACGGCCGAGTTACCCACATTTGGGGTAATCGCAAGGGTCAGCTAAGCCTAAGTGCAATGGCTAAGCCTCGCCCTGGGCCCACCGCCGGCCTGATCACGGTGAAGGCCCCCGTCAGGTAAGTATGCTTTGCACAGCTTCTTGAGAGGTAGCATTTTTGTCGTCCGTCCTTGTGTTTGCCGCATTGTGCATTTCACGGCTTGTTTTATCTGGTCTCCGACAAGCACAACAACCAAATGTGCCGTTAAATTAATTGCTCTCCCGTCCTCCCTCTCTACCTCTCTTTCCTTGGCGTGTGCATACAGACGACACACACGCACTCATGGGATGCACCGCTGTTTCGTGCAATTGTTTTGCGAATGATTAACAGATGGTTATTCCCACATGTGTGGGAATGTGGGCCGTGCCTGGAGGTAGTGCAATACCAGGACAACCCGTGGGCAGGTCGAAGCAAGCTCCGGCACCGTGCCCCCTGTCCAAAAATCAGGTTAATACAAAGACATGCAAGCGAATCGCTTGCGTCCCAGGTATTAAACTGAGAAGAACAGATACTACACTTGATCTTAGCTCTAAAGAGCCGAGAAGCGATGCCGCAACATCCACTGAGTCCGCAACGTCCGGAAGAGTCCGTCTCGCATTTGCTGCCAAATTTTATTCCGGTGAAAAATGAAAAAAAAAAAAAAATTTCCTGGTTTTTTTCCTACCGTTTTTGGCAGGCCATTCAAATTAGTTTGTTCACCACATGACGTCACAAACGGACCCATGACCCACCTCCCAACCCCCGACACGACTCCTCCTGACCGTAACAGGCGAATCCCCCCCGTAGAAACTTCGTTTCTACCTTACGTTTTGCTCTACATCAGAGGATTAGTAAAAGACGGGGATAGCGCGAACGCAGTCCCCACTAGCAGAAATTGTACGGCCGAGTTACCCACATTTGGGGTAATCGCAAGGGTCAGCTAAGCCTAAGTGCAATGGCTAAGCCTCGCCCTGGGCCCACCGCCGGCCTGATCACGGTGAAGGCCCCCGTCAGGTAAGTATGCTTTGCACAGCTTCTTGAGAGGTAGCATTTTTGTCGTCCGTCCTTGTGTTTGCCGCATTGTGCATTTCACGGCTTGTTTTATCTGGTCTCCGACAAGCACAACAACCAAATGTGCCGTTAAATTAATTGCTCTCCCGTCCTCCCTCTCTACCTCTCTTTCCTTGGCGTGTGCATACAGACGACACACACGCACTCATGGGATGCACCGCTGTTTCGTGCAATTGTTTTGCGAATGATTAACAGATGGTTATTCCCACATGTGTGGGAATGTGGGCCGTGCCTGGAGGTAGTGCAATACCAGGACAACCCGTGGGCAGGTCGAAGCAAGCTCCGGCACCGTGCCCCCTGTCCAAAAATCAGGTTAATACAAAGACATGCAAGCGAATCGCTTGCGTCCCAGGTATTAAACTGAGAAGAACAGATACTACACTTGATCTTAGCTCTAAAGAGCCGAGAAGCGATGCCGCAACATCCACTGAGTCCGCAACGTCCGGAAGAGTCCGTCTCGCATTTGCTGCCAAATTTTATTCCGGTGAAAAATGAAAAAAAAAAAAAAATTTCCTGGTTTTTTTCCTACCGTTTTTGGCAGGCCATTCAAATTAGTTTGTTCACCACATGACGTCACAAACGGACCCATGACCCACCTCCCAACCCCCGACACGACTCCTCCTGACCGTAACAGGCGAATCCCCCCCGTAGAAACTTCGTTTCTACCTTACGTTTTGCTCTACATCAGAGGATTAGTAAAAGACGGGGATAGCGCGAACGCAGTCCCCACTAGCAGAAATTGTACGGCCGAGTTACCCACATTTGGGGTAATCGCAAGGGTCAGCTAAGCCTAAGTGCAATGGCTAAGCCTCGCCCTGGGCCCACCGCCGGCCTGATCACGGTGAAGGCCCCCGTCAGGTAAGTATGCTTTGCACAGCTTCTTGAGAGGTAGCATTTTTGTCGTCCGTCCTTGTGTTTGCCGCATTGTGCATTTCACGGCTTGTTTTATCTGGTCTCCGACAAGCACAACAACCAAATGTGCCGTTAAATTAATTGCTCTCCCGTCCTCCCTCTCTACCTCTCTTTCCTTGGCGTGTGCATACAGACGACACACACGCACTCATGGGATGCACCGCTGTTTCGTGCAATTGTTTTGCGAATGATTAACAGATGGTTATTCCCACATGTGTGGGAATGTGGGCCGTGCCTGGAGGTAGTGCAATACCAGGACAACCCGTGGGCAGGTCGAAGCAAGCTCCGGCACCGTGCCCCCTGTCCAAAAATCAGGTTAATACAAAGACATGCAAGCGAATCGCTTGCGTCCCAGGTATTAAACTGAGAAGAACAGATACTACACTTGATCTTAGCTCTAAAGAGCCGAGAAGCGATGCCGCAACATCCACTGAGTCCGCAACGTCCGGAAGAGTCCGTCTCGCATTTGCTGCCAAATTTTATTCCGGTGAAAAATGAAAAAAAAAAAAAAATTTCCTGGTTTTTTTCCTACCGTTTTTGGCAGGCCATTCAAATTAGTTTGTTCACCACATGACGTCACAAACGGACCCATGACCCACCTCCCAACCCCCGACACGACTCCTCCTGACCGTAACAGGCGAATCCCCCCCGTAGAAACTTCGTTTCTACCTTACGTTTTGCTCTACATCAGAGGATTAGTAAAAGACGGGGATAGCGCGAACGCAGTCCCCACTAGCAGAAATTGTACGGCCGAGTTACCCACATTTGGGGTAATCGCAAGGGTCAGCTAAGCCTAAGTGCAATGGCTAAGCCTCGCCCTGGGCCCACCGCCGGCCTGATCACGGTGAAGGCCCCCGTCAGGTAAGTATGCTTTGCACAGCTTCTTGAGAGGTAGCATTTTTGTCGTCCGTCCTTGTGTTTGCCGCATTGTGCATTTCACGGCTTGTTTTATCTGGTCTCCGACAAGCACAACAACCAAATGTGCCGTTAAATTAATTGCTCTCCCGTCCTCCCTCTCTACCTCTCTTTCCTTGGCGTGTGCATACAGACGACACACACGCACTCATGGGATGCACCGCTGTTTCGTGCAATTGTTTTGCGAATGATTAACAGATGGTTATTCCCACATGTGTGGGAATGTGGGCCGTGCCTGGAGGTAGTGCAATACCAGGACAACCCGTGGGCAGGTCGAAGCAAGCTCCGGCACCGTGCCCCCTGTCCAAAAATCAGGTTAATACAAAGACATGCAAGCGAATCGCTTGCGTCCCAGGTATTAAACTGAGAAGAACAGATACTACACTTGATCTTAGCTCTAAAGAGCCGAGAAGCGATGCCGCAACATCCACTGAGTCCGCAACGTCCGGAAGAGTCCGTCTCGCATTTGCTGCCAAATTTTATTCCGGTGAAAAATGAAAAAAAAAAAAAAATTTCCTGGTTTTTTTCCTACCGTTTTTGGCAGGCCATTCAAATTAGTTTGTTCACCACATGACGTCACAAACGGACCCATGACCCACCTCCCAACCCCCGACACGACTCCTCCTGACCGTAACAGGCGAATCCCCCCCGTAGAAACTTCGTTTCTACCTTACGTTTTGCTCTACATCAGAGGATTAGTAAAAGACGGGGATAGCGCGAACGCAGTCCCCACTAGCAGAAATTGTACGGCCGAGTTACCCACATTTGGGGTAATCGCAAGGGTCAGCTAAGCCTAAGTGCAATGGCTAAGCCTCGCCCTGGGCCCACCGCCGGCCTGATCACGGTGAAGGCCCCCGTCAGGTAAGTATGCTTTGCACAGCTTCTTGAGAGGTAGCATTTTTGTCGTCCGTCCTTGTGTTTGCCGCATTGTGCATTTCACGGCTTGTTTTATCTGGTCTCCGACAAGCACAACAACCAAATGTGCCGTTAAATTAATTGCTCTCCCGTCCTCCCTCTCTACCTCTCTTTCCTTGGCGTGTGCATACAGACGACACACACGCACTCATGGGATGCACCGCTGTTTCGTGCAATTGTTTTGCGAATGATTAACAGATGGTTATTCCCACATGTGGGAATGTGGGCCGTGCCTGGAGGTAGTGCAATACCAGGACAACCCGTGGGCAGGTCGAAGCAAGCTCCGGCACCGTGCCCCCTGTCCAAAAATCAGGTTAATACAAAGACATGCAAGCGAATCGCTTGCGTCCCAGGTATTAAACTGAGAAGAACAGATACTACACTTGATCTTAGCTCTAAAGAGCCGAGAAGCGATGCCGCAACATCCACTGAGTCCGCAACGTCCGGAAGAGTCCGTCTCGCATTTGCTGCCAAATTTTATTCCGGTGAAAAATGAAAAAAAAAAAAAAATTTCCTGGTTTTTTTCCTACCGTTTTTGGCAGGCCATTCAAATTAGTTTGTTCACCACATGACGTCACAAACGGACCCATGACCCACCTCCCAACCCCCGACACGACTCCTCCTGACCGTAACAGGCGAATCCCCCCCGTAGAAACTTCGTTTCTACCTTACGTTTTGCTCTACATCAGAGGATTAGTAAAAGACGGGGATAGCGCGAACGCAGTCCCCACTAGCAGAAATTGTACGGCCGAGTTACCCACATTTGGGGTAATCGCAAGGGTCAGCTAAGCCTAAGTGCAATGGCTAAGCCTCGCCCTGGGCCCACCGCCGGCCTGATCACGGTGAAGGCCCCCGTCAGGTAAGTATGCTTTGCACAGCTTCTTGAGAGGTAGCATTTTTGTCGTCCGTCCTTGTGTTTGCCGCATTGTGCATTTCACGGCTTGTTTTATCTGGTCTCCGACAAGCACAACAACCAAATGTGCCGTTAAATTAATTGCTCTCCCGTCCTCCCTCTCTACCTCTCTTTCCTTGGCGTGTGCATACAGACGACACACACGCACTCATGGGATGCACCGCTGTTTCGTGCAATTGTTTTGCGAATGATTAACAGATGGTTATTCCCACATGTGTGGGAATGTGGGCCGTGCCTGGAGGTAGTGCAATACCAGGACAACCCGTGGGCAGGTCGAAGCAAGCTCCGGCACCGTGCCCCCTGTCCAAAAATCAGGTTAATACAAAGACATGCAAGCGAATCGCTTGCGTCCCAGGTATTAAACTGAGAAGAACAGATACTACACTTGATCTTAGCTCTAAAGAGCCGAGAAGCGATGCCGCAACATCCACTGAGTCCGCAACGTCCGGAAGAGTCCGTCTCGCATTTGCTGCCAAATTTTATTCCGGTGAAAAATGAAAAAAAAAAAAAAATTTCCTGGTTTTTTTCCTACCGTTTTTGGCAGGCCATTCAAATTAGTTTGTTCACCACATGACGTCACAAACGGACCCATGACCCACCTCCCAACCCCCGACACGACTCCTCCTGACCGTAACAGGCGAATCCCCCCCGTAGAAACTTCGTTTCTACCTTACGTTTTGCTCTACATCAGAGGATTAGTAAAAGACGGGGATAGCGCGAACGCAGTCCCCACTAGCAGAAATTGTACGGCCGAGTTACCCACATTTGGGGTAATCGCAAGGGTCAGCTAAGCCTAAGTGCAATGGCTAAGCCTCGCCCTGGGCCCACCGCCGGCCTGATCACGGTGAAGGCCCCCGTCAGGTAAGTATGCTTTGCACAGCTTCTTGAGAGGTAGCATTTTTGTCGTCCGTCCTTGTGTTTGCCGCATTGTGCATTTCACGGCTTGTTTTATCTGGTCTCCGACAAGCACAACAACCAAATGTGCCGTTAAATTAATTGCTCTCCCGTCCTCCCTCTCTACCTCTCTTTCCTTGGCGTGTGCATACAGACGACACACACGCACTCATGGGATGCACCGCTGTTTCGTGCAATTGTTTTGCGAATGATTAACAGATGGTTATTCCCACATGTGTGGGAATGTGGGCCGTGCCTGGAGGTAGTGCAATACCAGGACAACCCGTGGGCAGGTCGAAGCAAGCTCCGGCACCGTGCCCCCTGTCCAAAAATCAGGTTAATACAAAGACATGCAAGCGAATCGCTTGCGTCCCAGGTATTAAACTGAGAAGAACAGATACTACACTTGATCTTAGCTCTAAAGAGCCGAGAAGCGATGCCGCAACATCCACTGAGTCCGCAACGTCCGGAAGAGTCCGTCTCGCATTTGCTGCCAAATTTTATTCCGGTGAAAAATGAAAAAAAAAAAAAAATTTCCTGGTTTTTTTCCTACCGTTTTTGGCAGGCCATTCAAATTAGTTTGTTCACCACATGACGTCACAAACGGACCCATGACCCACCTCCCAACCCCCGACACGACTCCTCCTGACCGTAACAGGCGAATCCCCCCCGTAGAAACTTCGTTTCTACCTTACGTTTTGCTCTACATCAGAGGATTAGTAAAAGACGGGGATAGCGCGAACGCAGTCCCCACTAGCAGAAATTGTACGGCCGAGTTACCCACATTTGGGGTAATCGCAAGGGTCAGCTAAGCCTAAGTGCAATGGCTAAGCCTCGCCCTGGGCCCACCGCCGGCCTGATCACGGTGAAGGCCCCCGTCAGGTAAGTATGCTTTGCACAGCTTCTTGAGAGGTAGCATTTTTGTCGTCCGTCCTTGTGTTTGCCGCATTGTGCATTTCACGGCTTGTTTTATCTGGTCTCCGACAAGCACAACAACCAAATGTGCCGTTAAATTAATTGCTCTCCCGTCCTCCCTCTCTACCTCTCTTTCCTTGGCGTGTGCATACAGACGACACACACGCACTCATGGGATGCACCGCTGTTTCGTGCAATTGTTTTGCGAATGATTAACAGATGGTTATTCCCACATGTGTGGGAATGTGGGCCGTGCCTGGAGGTAGTGCAATACCAGGACAACCCGTGGGCAGGTCGAAGCAAGCTCCGGCACCGTGCCCCCTGTCCAAAAATCAGGTTAATACAAAGACATGCAAGCGAATCGCTTGCGTCCCAGGTATTAAACTGAGAAGAACAGATACTACACTTGATCTTAGCTCTAAAGAGCCGAGAAGCGATGCCGCAACATCCACTGAGTCCGCAACGTCCGGAAGAGTCCGTCTCGCATTTGCTGCCAAATTTTATTCCGGTGAAAAATGAAAAAAAAAAAAAAATTTCCTGGTTTTTTTCCTACCGTTTTTGGCAGGCCATTCAAATTAGTTTGTTCACCACATGACGTCACAAACGGACCCATGACCCACCTCCCAACCCCCGACACGACTCCTCCTGACCGTAACAGGCGAATCCCCCCCGTAGAAACTTCGTTTCTACCTTACGTTTTGCTCTACATCAGAGGATTAGTAAAAGACGGGGATAGCGCGAACGCAGTCCCCACTAGCAGAAATTGTACGGCCGAGTTACCCACATTTGGGGTAATCGCAAGGGTCAGCTAAGCCTAAGTGCAATGGCTAAGCCTCGCCCTGGGCCCACCGCCGGCCTGATCACGGTGAAGGCCCCCGTCAGGTAAGTATGCTTTGCACAGCTTCTTGAGAGGTAGCATTTTTGTCGTCCGTCCTTGTGTTTGCCGCATTGTGCATTTCACGGCTTGTTTTATCTGGTCTCCGACAAGCACAACAACCAAATGTGCCGTTAAATTAATTGCTCTCCCGTCCTCCCTCTCTACCTCTCTTTCCTTGGCGTGTGCATACAGACGACACACACGCACTCATGGGATGCACCGCTGTTTCGTGCAATTGTTTTGCGAATGATTAACAGATGGTTATTCCCACATGTGTGGGAATGTGGGCCGTGCCTGGAGGTAGTGCAATACCAGGACAACCCGTGGGCAGGTCGAAGCAAGCTCCGGCACCGTGCCCCCTGTCCAAAAATCAGGTTAATACAAAGACATGCAAGCGAATCGCTTGCGTCCCAGGTATTAAACTGAGAAGAACAGATACTACACTTGATCTTAGCTCTAAAGAGCCGAGAAGCGATGCCGCAACATCCACTGAGTCCGCAACGTCCGGAAGAGTCCGTCTCGCATTTGCTGCCAAATTTTATTCCGGTGAAAAATGAAAAAAAAAAAAAAATTTCCTGGTTTTTTTCCTACCGTTTTTGGCAGGCCATTCAAATTAGTTTGTTCACCACATGACGTCACAAACGGACCCATGACCCACCTCCCAACCCCCGACACGACTCCTCCTGACCGTAACAGGCGAATCCCCCCCGTAGAAACTTCGTTTCTACCTTACGTTTTGCTCTACATCAGAGGATTAGTAAAAGACGGGGATAGCGCGAACGCAGTCCCCACTAGCAGAAATTGTACGGCCGAGTTACCCACATTTGGGGTAATCGCAAGGGTCAGCTAAGCCTAAGTGCAATGGCTAAGCCTCGCCCTGGGCCCACCGCCGGCCTGATCACGGTGAAGGCCCCCGTCAGGTAAGTATGCTTTGCACAGCTTCTTGAGAGGTAGCATTTTTGTCGTCCGTCCTTGTGTTTGCCGCATTGTGCATTTCACGGCTTGTTTTATCTGGTCTCCGACAAGCACAACAACCAAATGTGCCGTTAAATTAATTGCTCTCCCGTCCTCCCTCTCTACCTCTCTTTCCTTGGCGTGTGCATACAGACGACACACACGCACTCATGGGATGCACCGCTGTTTCGTGCAATTGTTTTGCGAATGATTAACAGATGGTTATTCCCACATGTGTGGGAATGTGGGCCGTGCCTGGAGGTAGTGCAATACCAGGACAACCCGTGGGCAGGTCGAAGCAAGCTCCGGCACCGTGCCCCCTGTCCAAAAATCAGGTTAATACAAAGACATGCAAGCGAATCGCTTGCGTCCCAGGTATTAAACTGAGAAGAACAGATACTACACTTGATCTTAGCTCTAAAGAGCCGAGAAGCGATGCCGCAACATCCACTGAGTCCGCAACGTCCGGAAGAGTCCGTCTCGCATTTGCTGCCAAATTTTATTCCGGTGAAAAATGAAAAAAAAAAAAAAATTTCCTGGTTTTTTTCCTACCGTTTTTGGCAGGCCATTCAAATTAGTTTGTTCACCACATGACGTCACAAACGGACCCATGACCCACCTCCCAACCCCCGACACGACTCCTCCTGACCGTAACAGGCGAATCCCCCCCGTAGAAACTTCGTTTCTACCTTACGTTTTGCTCTACATCAGAGGATTAGTAAAAGACGGGGATAGCGCGAACGCAGTCCCCACTAGCAGAAATTGTACGGCCGAGTTACCCACATTTGGGGTAATCGCAAGGGTCAGCTAAGCCTAAGTGCAATGGCTAAGCCTCGCCCTGGGCCCACCGCCGGCCTGATCACGGTGAAGGCCCCCGTCAGGTAAGTATGCTTTGCACAGCTTCTTGAGAGGTAGCATTTTTGTCGTCCGTCCTTGTGTTTGCCGCATTGTGCATTTCACGGCTTGTTTTATCTGGTCTCCGACAAGCACAACAACCAAATGTGCCGTTAAATTAATTGCTCTCCCGTCCTCCCTCTCTACCTCTCTTTCCTTGGCGTGTGCATACAGACGACACACACGCACTCATGGGATGCACCGCTGTTTCGTGCAATTGTTTTGCGAATGATTAACAGATGGTTATTCCCACATGTGTGGGAATGTGGGCCGTGCCTGGAGGTAGTGCAATACCAGGACAACCCGTGGGCAGGTCGAAGCAAGCTCCGGCACCGTGCCCCCTGTCCAAAAATCAGGTTAATACAAAGACATGCAAGCGAATCGCTTGCGTCCCAGGTATTAAACTGAGAAGAACAGATACTACACTTGATCTTAGCTCTAAAGAGCCGAGAAGCGATGCCGCAACATCCACTGAGTCCGCAACGTCCGGAAGAGTCCGTCTCGCATTTGCTGCCAAATTTTATTCCGGTGAAAAATGAAAAAAAAAAAAAAATTTCCTGGTTTTTTTCCTACCGTTTTTGGCAGGCCATTCAAATTAGTTTGTTCACCACATGACGTCACAAACGGACCCATGACCCACCTCCCAACCCCCGACACGACTCCTCCTGACCGTAACAGGCGAATCCCCCCCGTAGAAACTTCGTTTCTACCTTACGTTTTGCTCTACATCAGAGGATTAGTAAAAGACGGGGATAGCGCGAACGCAGTCCCCACTAGCAGAAATTGTACGGCCGAGTTACCCACATTTGGGGTAATCGCAAGGGTCAGCTAAGCCTAAGTGCAATGGCTAAGCCTCGCCCTGGGCCCACCGCCGGCCTGATCACGGTGAAGGCCCCCGTCAGGTAAGTATGCTTTGCACAGCTTCTTGAGAGGTAGCATTTTTGTCGTCCGTCCTTGTGTTTGCCGCATTGTGCATTTCACGGCTTGTTTTATCTGGTCTCCGACAAGCACAACAACCAAATGTGCCGTTAAATTAATTGCTCTCCCGTCCTCCCTCTCTACCTCTCTTTCCTTGGCGTGTGCATACAGACGACACACACGCACTCATGGGATGCACCGCTGTTTCGTGCAATTGTTTTGCGAATGATTAACAGATGGTTATTCCCACATGTGTGGGAATGTGGGCCGTGCCTGGAGGTAGTGCAATACCAGGACAACCCGTGGGCAGGTCGAAGCAAGCTCCGGCACCGTGCCCCCTGTCCAAAAATCAGGTTAATACAAAGACATGCAAGCGAATCGCTTGCGTCCCAGGTATTAAACTGAGAAGAACAGATACTACACTTGATCTTAGCTCTAAAGAGCCGAGAAGCGATGCCGCAACATCCACTGAGTCCGCAACGTCCGGAAGAGTCCGTCTCGCATTTGCTGCCAAATTTTATTCCGGTGAAAAATGAAAAAAAAAAAAAAATTTCCTGGTTTTTTTCCTACCGTTTTTGGCAGGCCATTCAAATTAGTTTGTTCACCACATGACGTCACAAACGGACCCATGACCCACCTCCCAACCCCCGACACGACTCCTCCTGACCGTAACAGGCGAATCCCCCCCGTAGAAACTTCGTTTCTACCTTACGTTTTGCTCTACATCAGAGGATTAGTAAAAGACGGGGATAGCGCGAACGCAGTCCCCACTAGCAGAAATTGTACGGCCGAGTTACCCACATTTGGGGTAATCGCAAGGGTCAGCTAAGCCTAAGTGCAATGGCTAAGCCTCGCCCTGGGCCCACCGCCGGCCTGATCACGGTGAAGGCCCCCGTCAGGTAAGTATGCTTTGCACAGCTTCTTGAGAGGTAGCATTTTTGTCGTCCGTCCTTGTGTTTGCCGCATTGTGCATTTCACGGCTTGTTTTATCTGGTCTCCGACAAGCACAACAACCAAATGTGCCGTTAAATTAATTGCTCTCCCGTCCTCCCTCTCTACCTCTCTTTCCTTGGCGTGTGCATACAGACGACACACACGCACTCATGGGATGCACCGCTGTTTCGTGCAATTGTTTTGCGAATGATTAACAGATGGTTATTCCCACATGTGTGGGAATGTGGGCCGTGCCTGGAGGTAGTGCAATACCAGGACAACCCGTGGGCAGGTCGAAGCAAGCTCCGGCACCGTGCCCCCTGTCCAAAAATCAGGTTAATACAAAGACATGCAAGCGAATCGCTTGCGTCCCAGGTATTAAACTGAGAAGAACAGATACTACACTTGATCTTAGCTCTAAAGAGCCGAGAAGCGATGCCGCAACATCCACTGAGTCCGCAACGTCCGGAAGAGTCCGTCTCGCATTTGCTGCCAAATTTTATTCCGGTGAAAAATGAAAAAAAAAAAAAAATTTCCTGGTTTTTTTCCTACCGTTTTTGGCAGGCCATTCAAATTAGTTTGTTCACCACATGACGTCACAAACGGACCCATGACCCACCTCCCAACCCCCGACACGACTCCTCCTGACCGTAACAGGCGAATCCCCCCCGTAGAAACTTCGTTTCTACCTTACGTTTTGCTCTACATCAGAGGATTAGTAAAAGACGGGGATAGCGCGAACGCAGTCCCCACTAGCAGAAATTGTACGGCCGAGTTACCCACATTTGGGGTAATCGCAAGGGTCAGCTAAGCCTAAGTGCAATGGCTAAGCCTCGCCCTGGGCCCACCGCCGGCCTGATCACGGTGAAGGCCCCCGTCAGGTAAGTATGCTTTGCACAGCTTCTTGAGAGGTAGCATTTTTGTCGTCCGTCCTTGTGTTTGCCGCATTGTGCATTTCACGGCTTGTTTTATCTGGTCTCCGACAAGCACAACAACCAAATGTGCCGTTAAATTAATTGCTCTCCCGTCCTCCCTCTCTACCTCTCTTTCCTTGGCGTGTGCATACAGACGACACACACGCACTCATGGGATGCACCGCTGTTTCGTGCAATTGTTTTGCGAATGATTAACAGATGGTTATTCCCACATGTGTGGGAATGTGGGCCGTGCCTGGAGGTAGTGCAATACCAGGACAACCCGTGGGCAGGTCGAAGCAAGCTCCGGCACCGTGCCCCCTGTCCAAAAATCAGGTTAATACAAAGACATGCAAGCGAATCGCTTGCGTCCCAGGTATTAAACTGAGAAGAACAGATACTACACTTGATCTTAGCTCTAAAGAGCCGAGAAGCGATGCCGCAACATCCACTGAGTCCGCAACGTCCGGAAGAGTCCGTCTCGCATTTGCTGCCAAATTTTATTCCGGTGAAAAATGAAAAAAAAAAAAAAATTTCCTGGTTTTTTTCCTACCGTTTTTGGCAGGCCATTCAAATTAGTTTGTTCACCACATGACGTCACAAACGGACCCATGACCCACCTCCCAACCCCCGACACGACTCCTCCTGACCGTAACAGGCGAATCCCCCCCGTAGAAACTTCGTTTCTACCTTACGTTTTGCTCTACATCAGAGGATTAGTAAAAGACGGGGATAGCGCGAACGCAGTCCCCACTAGCAGAAATTGTACGGCCGAGTTACCCACATTTGGGGTAATCGCAAGGGTCAGCTAAGCCTAAGTGCAATGGCTAAGCCTCGCCCTGGGCCCACCGCCGGCCTGATCACGGTGAAGGCCCCCGTCAGGTAAGTATGCTTTGCACAGCTTCTTGAGAGGTAGCATTTTTGTCGTCCGTCCTTGTGTTTGCCGCATTGTGCATTTCACGGCTTGTTTTATCTGGTCTCCGACAAGCACAACAACCAAATGTGCCGTTAAATTAATTGCTCTCCCGTCCTCCCTCTCTACCTCTCTTTCCTTGGCGTGTGCATACAGACGACACACACGCACTCATGGGATGCACCGCTGTTTCGTGCAATTGTTTTGCGAATGATTAACAGATGGTTATTCCCACATGTGTGGGAATGTGGGCCGTGCCTGGAGGTAGTGCAATACCAGGACAACCCGTGGGCAGGTCGAAGCAAGCTCCGGCACCGTGCCCCCTGTCCAAAAATCAGGTTAATACAAAGACATGCAAGCGAATCGCTTGCGTCCCAGGTATTAAACTGAGAAGAACAGATACTACACTTGATCTTAGCTCTAAAGAGCCGAGAAGCGATGCCGCAACATCCACTGAGTCCGCAACGTCCGGAAGAGTCCGTCTCGCATTTGCTGCCAAATTTTATTCCGGTGAAAAATGAAAAAAAAAAAAAAAATTTCCTGGTTTTTTTCCTACCGTTTTTGGCAGGCCATTCAAATTAGTTTGTTCACCACATGACGTCACAAACGGACCCATGACCCACCTCCCAACCCCCGACACGACTCCTCCTGACCGTAACAGGCGAATCCCCCCCGTAGAAACTTCGTTTCTACCTTACGTTTTGCTCTACATCAGAGGATTAGTAAAAGACGGGGATAGCGCGAACGCAGTCCCCACTAGCAGAAATTGTACGGCCGAGTTACCCACATTTGGGGTAATCGCAAGGGTCAGCTAAGCCTAAGTGCAATGGCTAAGCCTCGCCCTGGGCCCACCGCCGGCCTGATCACGGTGAAGGCCCCCGTCAGGTAAGTATGCTTTGCACAGCTTCTTGAGAGGTAGCATTTTTGTCGTCCGTCCTTGTGTTTGCCGCATTGTGCATTTCACGGCTTGTTTTATCTGGTCTCCGACAAGCACAACAACCAAATGTGCCGTTAAATTAATTGCTCTCCCGTCCTCCCTCTCTACCTCTCTTTCCTTGGCGTGTGCATACAGACGACACACACGCACTCATGGGATGCACCGCTGTTTCGTGCAATTGTTTTGCGAATGATTAACAGATGGTTATTCCCACATGTGTGGGAATGTGGGCCGTGCCTGGAGGTAGTGCAATACCAGGACAACCCGTGGGCAGGTCGAAGCAAGCTCCGGCACCGTGCCCCCTGTCCAAAAATCAGGTTAATACAAAGACATGCAAGCGAATCGCTTGCGTCCCAGGTATTAAACTGAGAAGAACAGATACTACACTTGATCTTAGCTCTAAAGAGCCGAGAAGCGATGCCGCAACATCCACTGAGTCCGCAACGTCCGGAAGAGTCCGTCTCGCATTTGCTGCCAAATTTTATTCCGGTGAAAAATGAAAAAAAAAAAAAAATTTCCTGGTTTTTTTCCTACCGTTTTTGGCAGGCCATTCAAATTAGTTTGTTCACCACATGACGTCACAAACGGACCCATGACCCACCTCCCAACCCCCGACACGACTCCTCCTGACCGTAACAGGCGAATCCCCCCCGTAGAAACTTCGTTTCTACCTTACGTTTTGCTCTACATCAGAGGATTAGTAAAAGACGGGGATAGCGCGAACGCAGTCCCCACTAGCAGAAATTGTACGGCCGAGTTACCCACATTTGGGGTAATCGCAAGGGTCAGCTAAGCCTAAGTGCAATGGCTAAGCCTCGCCCTGGGCCCACCGCCGGCCTGATCACGGTGAAGGCCCCCGTCAGGTAAGTATGCTTTGCACAGCTTCTTGAGAGGTAGCATTTTTGTCGTCCGTCCTTGTGTTTGCCGCATTGTGCATTTCACGGCTTGTTTTATCTGGTCTCCGACAAGCACAACAACCAAATGTGCCGTTAAATTAATTGCTCTCCCGTCCTCCCTCTCTACCTCTCTTTCCTTGGCGTGTGCATACAGACGACACACACGCACTCATGGGATGCACCGCTGTTTCGTGCAATTGTTTTGCGAATGATTAACAGATGGTTATTCCCACATGTGTGGGAATGTGGGCCGTGCCTGGAGGTAGTGCAATACCAGGACAACCCGTGGGCAGGTCGAAGCAAGCTCCGGCACCGTGCCCCCTGTCCAAAAATCAGGTTAATACAAAGACATGCAAGCGAATCGCTTGCGTCCCAGGTATTAAACTGAGAAGAACAGATACTACACTTGATCTTAGCTCTAAAGAGCCGAGAAGCGATGCCGCAACATCCACTGAGTCCGCAACGTCCGGAAGAGTCCGTCTCGCATTTGCTGCCAAATTTTATTCCGGTGAAAAATGAAAAAAAAAAAAAAATTTCCTGGTTTTTTTCCTACCGTTTTTGGCAG
>NW_028113723.1:0-20051 GCF_947561715.1 Ascidia mentula | reverse complement strand
CCCCAAATGTGGGGTAACTCGGCCGTACAATTTCTGCTAGTGGGGACTGCGTTCGCGCTATCCCCGTCTTTTACTAATCCTCTGATGTAGAGCAAAACGTAAGGTAGAAACGAAGTTTCTACGGGGGGGATTCGCCTGTTACGGTCAGGGAGGAGTCGTGTCGGGGGTTGGGAGGTGGGTCATGGGTCCGTTTGTGACGTCATGTGGTGAACAAACTAATTTGAATGGCCTGCCAAAAAACGGTAGGAAAAAAACCAGGAAATTTTTTTTTTTTTTTCATTTTTCACCGGAATAAAATTTGGCAGCAAATGCGAGACGGACTCTTCCGGACGTTGCGGACTCAGTGGATGTTGCGGCATCGCTTCTCGGCTCTTTAGAGCTAAGATCAAGTGTAGTATCTGTTCTTCTCAGTTTAATACCTGGGACGCAAGCGATTCGCTTGCATGTCTTTGTATTAACCTGATTTTTGGACAGGGGGCACGGTGCCGGAGCTTGCTTCGACCTGCCCACGGGTTGTCCTGGTATTGCACTACCTCCAGGCACGGCCCACATTCCCACACATGTGGGAATAACCATCTGTTAATCATTCGCAAAACAATTGCACGAAACAGCGGTGCATCCCATGAGTGCGTGTGTGTCGTCTGTATGCACACGCCAAGGAAAGAGAGGTAGAGAGGGAGGACGGGAGAGCAATTAATTTAACGGGCACATTTGGTTGTTGTGCTTGTCGGAGACCAGATAAAACAAGCCGTGAAATGCACAATGCGGCAAACACAAGGACGGACGACAAAAATGCTACCTCTCAAGAAGCTGTGCAAAGCATACTTACCTGACGGGGGCCTTCACCGTGATCAGGCCGGCGGTGGGCCCAGGGCGAGGCTTAGCCATTGCACTTAGGCTTAGCTGACCCTTGCGATTACCCCAAATGTGGGTAACTCGGCCGTACAATTTCTGCTAGTGGGGACTGCGTTCGCGCTATCCCCGTCTTTTACTAATCCTCTGATGTAGAGCAAAACGTAAGGTAGAAACGAAGTTTCTACGGGGGGGATTCGCCTGTTACGGTCAGGAGGAGTCGTGTCGGGGGTTGGGAGGTGGGTCATGGGTCCGTTTGTGACGTCATGTGGTGAACAAACTAATTTGAATGGCCTGCCAAAAACGGTAGGAAAAAAACCAGGAAATTTTTTTTTTTTTTTCATTTTCACCGGAATAAAATTTGGCAGCAAATGCGAGACGGACTCTTCCGGACGTTGCGGACTCAGTGGATGTTGCGGCATCGCTTCTCGGCTCTTTAGAGCTAAGATCAAGTGTAGTATCTGTTCTTCTCAGTTTAATACCTGGGACGCAAGCGATTCGCTTGCATGTCTTTGTATTAACCTGATTTTTGGACAGGGGGCACGGTGCCGGAGCTTGCTTCGACCTGCCCACGGGTTGTCCTGGTATTGCACTACCTCCAGGCACGGCCCACATTCCCACACATGTGGGAATAACCATCTGTTAATCATTCGCAAAACAATTGCACGAAACAGCGGTGCATCCCATGAGTGCGTGTGTGTCGTCTGTATGCACACGCCAAGGAAAGAGAGGTAGAGAGGGAGGACGGGAGAGCAATTAATTTAACGGCACATTTGGTTGTTGTGCTTGTCGGAGACCAGATAAAACAAGCCGTGAAATGCACAATGCGGCAAACACAAGGACGGACGACAAAAATGCTACCTCTCAAGAAGCTGTGCAAAGCATACTTACCTGACGGGGGCCTTCACCGTGATCAGGCCGGCGGTGGGCCCAGGGCGAGGCTTAGCCATTGCACTTAGGCTTAGCTGACCCTTGCGATTACCCCAAATGTGGGTAACTCGGCCGTACAATTTCTGCTAGTGGGGACTGCGTTCGCGCTATCCCCGTCTTTTACTAATCCTCTGATGTAGAGCAAAACGTAAGGTAGAAACGAAGTTTCTACGGGGGGGATTCGCCTGTTACGGTCAGGAGGAGTCGTGTCGGGGGTTGGGAGGTGGGTCATGGGTCCGTTTGTGACGTCATGTGGTGAACAAACTAATTTGAATGGCCTGCCAAAAACGGTAGGAAAAAAAACCAGGAAATTTTTTTTTTTTTTTCATTTTTCACCGGAATAAAATTTGGCAGCAAATGCGAGACGGACTCTTCCGGACGTTGCGGACTCAGTGGATGTTGCGGCATCGCTTCTCGGCTCTTTAGAGCTAAGATCAAGTGTAGTATCTGTTCTTCTCAGTTTAATACCTGGGACGCAAGCGATTCGCTTGCATGTCTTTGTATTAACCTGATTTTTGGACAGGGGGCACGGTGCCGGAGCTTGCTTCGACCTGCCCACGGGTTGTCCTGGTATTGCACTACCTCCAGGCACGGCCCACATTCCCACACATGTGGGAATAACCATCTGTTAATCATTCGCAAAACAATTGCACGAAACAGCGGTGCATCCCATGAGTGCGTGTGTGTCGTCTGTATGCACACGCCAAGGAAAGAGAGGTAGAGAGGGAGGACGGGAGAGCAATTAATTTAACGGCACATTTGGTTGTTGTGCTTGTCGGAGACCAGATAAAACAAGCCGTGAAATGCACAATGCGGCAAACACAAGGACGGACGACAAAAATGCTACCTCTCAAGAAGCTGTGCAAAGCATACTTACCTGACGGGGGCCTTCACCGTGATCAGGCCGGCGGTGGGCCCAGGGCGAGGCTTAGCCATTGCACTTAGGCTTAGCTGACCCTTGCGATTACCCCAAATGTGGGTAACTCGGCCGTACAATTTCTGCTAGTGGGGGACTGCGTTCGCGCTATCCCCGTCTTTTACTAATCCTCTGATGTAGAGCAAAACGTAAGGTAGAAACGAAGTTTCTACGGGGGGGATTCGCCTGTTACGGTCAGGAGGAGTCGTGTCGGGGGTTGGGAGGTGGGTCATGGGTCCGTTTGTGACGTCATGTGGTGAACAAACTAATTTGAATGGCCTGCCAAAAACGGTAGGAAAAAAACCAGGAAATTTTTTTTTTTTTTTTCATTTTTCACCGGAATAAAATTTGGCAGCAAATGCGAGACGGACTCTTCCGGACGTTGCGGACTCAGTGGATGTTGCGGCATCGCTTCTCGGCTCTTTAGAGCTAAGATCAAGTGTAGTATCTGTTCTTCTCAGTTTAATACCTGGGACGCAAGCGATTCGCTTGCATGTCTTTGTATTAACCTGATTTTTGGACAGGGGGCACGGTGCCGGAGCTTGCTTCGACCTGCCCACGGGTTGTCCTGGTATTGCACTACCTCCAGGCACGGCCCACATTCCCACACATGTGGGAATAACCATCTGTTAATCATTCGCAAAACAATTGCACGAAACAGCGGTGCATCCCATGAGTGCGTGTGTGTCGTCTGTATGCACACGCCAAGGAAAGAGAGGTAGAGAGGGAGGACGGGAGAGCAATTAATTTAACGGCACATTTGGTTGTTGTGCTTGTCGGAGACCAGATAAAACAAGCCGTGAAATGCACAATGCGGCAAACACAAGGACGGACGACAAAAATGCTACCTCTCAAGAAGCTGTGCAAAGCATACTTACCTGACGGGGGCCTTCACCGTGATCAGGCCGGCGGTGGGCCCAGGGCGAGGCTTAGCCATTGCACTTAGGCTTAGCTGACCCTTGCGATTACCCCAAATGTGGGTAACTCGGCCGTACAATTTCTGCTAGTGGGGACTGCGTTCGCGCTATCCCCGTCTTTTACTAATCCTCTGATGTAGAGCAAAACGTAAGGTAGAAACGAAGTTTCTACGGGGGGGATTCGCCTGTTACGGTCAGGAGGAGTCGTGTCGGGGGTTGGGAGGTGGGTCATGGGTCCGTTTGTGACGTCATGTGGTGAACAAACTAATTTGAATGGCCTGCCAAAAACGGTAGGAAAAAAACCAGGAAATTTTTTTTTTTTTTTTCATTTTTCACCGGAATAAAATTTGGCAGCAAATGCGAGACGGACTCTTCCGGACGTTGCGGACTCAGTGGATGTTGCGGCATCGCTTCTCGGCTCTTTAGAGCTAAGATCAAGTGTAGTATCTGTTCTTCTCAGTTTAATACCTGGGACGCAAGCGATTCGCTTGCATGTCTTTGTATTAACCTGATTTTTGGACAGGGGGGCACGGTGCCGGAGCTTGCTTCGACCTGCCCACGGGTTGTCCTGGTATTGCACTACCTCCAGGCACGGCCCACATTCCCACACATGTGGGAATAACCATCTGTTAATCATTCGCAAAACAATTGCACGAAACAGCGGTGCATCCCATGAGTGCGTGTGTGTCGTCTGTATGCACACGCCAAGGAAAGAGAGGTAGAGAGGGAGGACGGGAGAGCAATTAATTTAACGGCACATTTGGTTGTTGTGCTTGTCGGAGACCAGATAAAACAAGCCGTGAAATGCACAATGCGGCAAACACAAGGACGGACGACAAAAATGCTACCTCTCAAGAAGCTGTGCAAAGCATACTTACCTGACGGGGGCCTTCACCGTGATCAGGCCGGCGGTGGGCCCAGGGCGAGGCTTAGCCATTGCACTTAGGCTTAGCTGACCCTTGCGATTACCCCAAATGTGGGTAACTCGGCCGTACAATTTCTGCTAGTGGGGACTGCGTTCGCGCTATCCCCGTCTTTTACTAATCCTCTGATGTAGAGCAAAACGTAAGGTAGAAACGAAGTTTCTACGGGGGGGATTCGCCTGTTACGGTCAGGAGGAGTCGTGTCGGGGGTTGGGAGGTGGGTCATGGGTCCGTTTGTGACGTCATGTGGTGAACAAACTAATTTGAATGGCCTGCCAAAAACGGTAGGAAAAAAACCAGGAAATTTTTTTTTTTTTTTCATTTTTCACCGGAATAAAATTTGGCAGCAAATGCGAGACGGACTCTTCCGGACGTTGCGGACTCAGTGGATGTTGCGGCATCGCTTCTCGGCTCTTTAGAGCTAAGATCAAGTGTAGTATCTGTTCTTCTCAGTTTAATACCTGGGACGCAAGCGATTCGCTTGCATGTCTTTGTATTAACCTGATTTTTGGACAGGGGGCACGGTGCCGGAGCTTGCTTCGACCTGCCCACGGGTTGTCCTGGTATTGCACTACCTCCAGGCACGGCCCACATTCCCACACATGTGGGAATAACCATCTGTTAATCATTCGCAAAACAATTGCACGAAACAGCGGTGCATCCCATGAGTGCGTGTGTGTCGTCTGTATGCACACGCCAAGGAAAGAGAGGTAGAGAGGGAGGACGGGAGAGCAATTAATTTAACGGCACATTTGGTTGTTGTGCTTGTCGGAGACCAGATAAAACAAGCCGTGAAATGCACAATGCGGCAAACACAAGGACGGACGACAAAAATGCTACCTCTCAAGAAGCTGTGCAAAGCATACTTACCTGACGGGGGCCTTCACCGTGATCAGGCCGGCGGTGGGCCCAGGGCGAGGCTTAGCCATTGCACTTAGGCTTAGCTGACCCTTGCGATTACCCCAAATGTGGGTAACTCGGCCGTACAATTTCTGCTAGTGGGGACTGCGTTCGCGCTATCCCCGTCTTTTACTAATCCTCTGATGTAGAGCAAAACGTAAGGTAGAAACGAAGTTTCTACGGGGGGGATTCGCCTGTTACGGTCAGGAGGAGTCGTGTCGGGGGTTGGGAGGTGGGTCATGGGTCCGTTTGTGACGTCATGTGGTGAACAAACTAATTTGAATGGCCTGCCAAAAACGGTAGGAAAAAAACCAGGAAATTTTTTTTTTTTTTTCATTTTTCACCGGAATAAAATTTGGCAGCAAATGCGAGACGGACTCTTCCGGACGTTGCGGACTCAGTGGATGTTGCGGCATCGCTTCTCGGCTCTTTAGAGCTAAGATCAAGTGTAGTATCTGTTCTTCTCAGTTTAATACCTGGGACGCAAGCGATTCGCTTGCATGTCTTTGTATTAACCTGATTTTTGGACAGGGGGCACGGTGCCGGAGCTTGCTTCGACCTGCCCACGGGTTGTCCTGGTATTGCACTACCTCCAGGCACGGCCCACATTCCCACACATGTGGGAATAACCATCTGTTAATCATTCGCAAAACAATTGCACGAAACAGCGGTGCATCCCATGAGTGCGTGTGTGTCGTCTGTATGCACACGCCAAGGAAAGAGAGGTAGAGAGGGAGGACGGGAGAGCAATTAATTTAACGGCACATTTGGTTGTTGTGCTTGTCGGAGACCAGATAAAACAAGCCGTGAAATGCACAATGCGGCAAACACAAGGACGGACGACAAAAATGCTACCTCTCAAGAAGCTGTGCAAAGCATACTTACCTGACGGGGGCCTTCACCGTGATCAGGCCGGCGGTGGGCCCAGGGCGAGGCTTAGCCATTGCACTTAGGCTTAGCTGACCCTTGCGATTACCCCAAATGTGGGTAACTCGGCCGTACAATTTCTGCTAGTGGGGACTGCGTTCGCGCTATCCCCGTCTTTTACTAATCCTCTGATGTAGAGCAAAACGTAAGGTAGAAACGAAGTTTCTACGGGGGGGATTCGCCTGTTACGGTCAGGAGGAGTCGTGTCGGGGGTTGGGAGGTGGGTCATGGGTCCGTTTGTGACGTCATGTGGTGAACAAACTAATTTGAATGGCCTGCCAAAAACGGTAGGAAAAAAACCAGGAAATTTTTTTTTTTTTTTCATTTTTCACCGGAATAAAATTTGGCAGCAAATGCGAGACGGACTCTTCCGGACGTTGCGGACTCAGTGGATGTTGCGGCATCGCTTCTCGGCTCTTTAGAGCTAAGATCAAGTGTAGTATCTGTTCTTCTCAGTTTAATACCTGGGACGCAAGCGATTCGCTTGCATGTCTTTGTATTAACCTGATTTTTGGACAGGGGGCACGGTGCCGGAGCTTGCTTCGACCTGCCCACGGGTTGTCCTGGTATTGCACTACCTCCAGGCACGGCCCACATTCCCACACATGTGGGAATAACCATCTGTTAATCATTCGCAAAACAATTGCACGAAACAGCGGTGCATCCCATGAGTGCGTGTGTGTCGTCTGTATGCACACGCCAAGGAAAGAGAGGTAGAGAGGGAGGACGGGAGAGCAATTAATTTAACGGCACATTTGGTTGTTGTGCTTGTCGGAGACCAGATAAAACAAGCCGTGAAATGCACAATGCGGCAAACACAAGGACGGACGACAAAAATGCTACCTCTCAAGAAGCTGTGCAAAGCATACTTACCTGACGGGGGCCTTCACCGTGATCAGGCCGGCGGTGGGCCCAGGGCGAGGCTTAGCCATTGCACTTAGGCTTAGCTGACCCTTGCGATTACCCCAAATGTGGGTAACTCGGCCGTACAATTTCTGCTAGTGGGGACTGCGTTCGCGCTATCCCCGTCTTTTACTAATCCTCTGATGTAGAGCAAAACGTAAGGTAGAAACGAAGTTTCTACGGGGGGGATTCGCCTGTTACGGTCAGGAGGAGTCGTGTCGGGGGTTGGGAGGTGGGTCATGGGTCCGTTTGTGACGTCATGTGGTGAACAAACTAATTTGAATGGCCTGCCAAAAACGGTAGGAAAAAAACCAGGAAATTTTTTTTTTTTTTTCATTTTTCACCGGAATAAAATTTGGCAGCAAATGCGAGACGGACTCTTCCGGACGTTGCGGACTCAGTGGATGTTGCGGCATCGCTTCTCGGCTCTTTAGAGCTAAGATCAAGTGTAGTATCTGTTCTTCTCAGTTTAATACCTGGGACGCAAGCGATTCGCTTGCATGTCTTTGTATTAACCTGATTTTTGGACAGGGGGCACGGTGCCGGAGCTTGCTTCGACCTGCCCACGGGTTGTCCTGGTATTGCACTACCTCCAGGCACGGCCCACATTCCCACACATGTGGGAATAACCATCTGTTAATCATTCGCAAAACAATTGCACGAAACAGCGGTGCATCCCATGAGTGCGTGTGTGTCGTCTGTATGCACACGCCAAGGAAAGAGAGGTAGAGAGGGAGGACGGGAGAGCAATTAATTTAACGGCACATTTGGTTGTTGTGCTTGTCGGAGACCAGATAAAACAAGCCGTGAAATGCACAATGCGGCAAACACAAGGACGGACGACAAAAATGCTACCGTCTCAAGAAGCTGTGCAAAGCATACTTACCTGACGGGGGCCTTCACCGTGATCAGGCCGGCGGTGGGCCCAGGGCGAGGCTTAGCCATTGCACTTAGGCTTAGCTGACCCTTGCGATTACCCCAAATGTGGGTAACTCGGCCGTACAATTTCTGCTAGTGGGGACTGCGTTCGCGCTATCCCCGTCTTTTACTAATCCTCTGATGTAGAGCAAAACGTAAGGTAGAAACGAAGTTTCTACGGGGGGGATTCGCCTGTTACGGTCAGGAGGAGTCGTGTCGGGGGTTGGGAGGTGGGTCATGGGTCCGTTTGTGACGTCATGTGGTGAACAAACTAATTTGAATGGCCTGCCAAAAACGGTAGGAAAAAAACCAGGAAATTTTTTTTTTTTTTTCATTTTTCACCGGAATAAAATTTGGCAGCAAATGCGAGACGGACTCTTCCGGACGTTGCGGACTCAGTGGATGTTGCGGCATCGCTTCTCGGCTCTTTAGAGCTAAGATCAAGTGTAGTATCTGTTCTTCTCAGTTTAATACCTGGGACGCAAGCGATTCGCTTGCATGTCTTTGTATTAACCTGATTTTTGGACAGGGGGCACGGTGCCGGAGCTTGCTTCGACCTGCCCACGGGTTGTCCTGGTATTGCACTACCTCCAGGCACGGCCCACATTCCCACACATGTGGGAATAACCATCTGTTAATCATTCGCAAAACAATTGCACGAAACAGCGGTGCATCCCATGAGTGCGTGTGTGTCGTCTGTATGCACACGCCAAGGAAAGAGAGGTAGAGAGGGAGGACGGGAGAGCAATTAATTTAACGGCACATTTGGTTGTTGTGCTTGTCGGAGACCAGATAAAACAAGCCGTGAAATGCACAATGCGGCAAACACAAGGACGGACGACAAAAATGCTACCTCTCAAGAAGCTGTGCAAAGCATACTTACCTGACGGGGGCCTTCACCGTGATCAGGCCGGCGGTGGGCCCAGGGCGAGGCTTAGCCATTGCACTTAGGCTTAGCTGACCCTTGCGATTACCCCAAATGTGGGTAACTCGGCCGTACAATTTCTGCTAGTGGGGACTGCGTTCGCGCTATCCCCGTCTTTTACTAATCCTCTGATGTAGAGCAAAACGTAAGGTAGAAACGAAGTTTCTACGGGGGGGATTCGCCTGTTACGGTCAGGAGGAGTCGTGTCGGGGGTTGGGAGGTGGGTCATGGGTCCGTTTGTGACGTCATGTGGTGAACAAACTAATTTGAATGGCCTGCCAAAAACGGTAGGAAAAAAACCAGGAAATTTTTTTTTTTTTTTCATTTTTCACCGGAATAAAATTTGGCAGCAAATGCGAGACGGACTCTTCCGGACGTTGCGGACTCAGTGGATGTTGCGGCATCGCTTCTCGGCTCTTTAGAGCTAAGATCAAGTGTAGTATCTGTTCTTCTCAGTTTAATACCTGGGACGCAAGCGATTCGCTTGCATGTCTTTGTATTAACCTGATTTTTGGACAACAGGGGGCACGGTGCCGGAGCTTGCTTCGACCTGCCCACGGGTTGTCCTGGTATTGCACTACCTCCAGGCACGGCCCACATTCCCACACATGTGGGAATAACCATCTGTTAATCATTCGCAAAACAATTGCACGAAACAGCGGTGCATCCCATGAGTGCGTGTGTGTCGTCTGTATGCACACGCCAAGGAAAGAGAGGTAGAGAGGGAGGACGGGAGAGCAATTAATTTAACGGCACATTTGGTTGTTGTGCTTGTCGGAGACCAGATAAAACAAGCCGTGAAATGCACAATGCGGCAAACACAAGGACGGACGACAAAAATGCTACCTCTCAAGAAGCTGTGCAAAGCATACTTACCTGACGGGGGCCTTCACCGTGATCAGGCCGGCGGTGGGCCCAGGGCGAGGCTTAGCCATTGCACTTAGGCTTAGCTGACCCTTGCGATTACCCCAAATGTGGGTAACTCGGCCGTACAATTTCTGCTAGTGGGGACTGCGTTCGCGCTATCCCCGTCTTTTACTAATCCTCTGATGTAGAGCAAAACGTAAGGTAGAAACGAAGTTTCTACGGGGGGGATTCGCCTGTTACGGTCAGGAGGAGTCGTGTCGGGGGTTGGGAGGTGGGTCATGGGTCCGTTTGTGACGTCATGTGGTGAACAAACTAATTTGAATGGCCTGCCAAAAACGGTAGGAAAAAAACCAGGAAATTTTTTTTTTTTTTTCATTTTTCACCGGAATAAAATTTGGCAGCAAATGCGAGACGGACTCTTCCGGACGTTGCGGACTCAGTGGATGTTGCGGCATCGCTTCTCGGCTCTTTAGAGCTAAGATCAAGTGTAGTATCTGTTCTTCTCAGTTTAATACCTGGGACGCAAGCGATTCGCTTGCATGTCTTTGTATTAACCTGATTTTTGGACAGGGGGCACGGTGCCGGAGCTTGCTTCGACCTGCCCACGGGTTGTCCTGGTATTGCACTACCTCCAGGCACGGCCCACATTCCCACACATGTGGGAATAACCATCTGTTAATCATTCGCAAAACAATTGCACGAAACAGCGGTGCATCCCATGAGTGCGTGTGTGTCGTCTGTATGCACACGCCAAGGAAAGAGAGGTAGAGAGGGAGGACGGGAGAGCAATTAATTTAACGGCACATTTGGTTGTTGTGCTTGTCGGAGACCAGATAAAACAAGCCGTGAAATGCACAATGCGGCAAACACAAGGACGGACGACAAAAATGCTACCTCTCAAGAAGCTGTGCAAAGCATACTTACCTGACGGGGGCCTTCACCGTGATCAGGCCGGCGGTGGGCCCAGGGCGAGGCTTAGCCATTGCACTTAGGCTTAGCTGACCCTTGCGATTACCCCAAATGTGGGTAACTCGGCCGTACAATTTCTGCTAGTGGGGACTGCGTTCGCGCTATCCCCGTCTTTTACTAATCCTCTGATGTAGAGCAAAACGTAAGGTAGAAACGAAGTTTCTACGGGGGGGATTCGCCTGTTACGGTCAGGAGGAGTCGTGTCGGGGGTTGGGAGGTGGGTCATGGGTCCGTTTGTGACGTCATGTGGTGAACAAACTAATTTGAATGGCCTGCCAAAAACGGTAGGAAAAAAACCAGGAAATTTTTTTTTTTTTTTCATTTTTCACCGGAATAAAATTTGGCAGCAAATGCGAGACGGACTCTTCCGGACGTTGCGGACTCAGTGGATGTTGCGGCATCGCTTCTCGGCTCTTTAGAGCTAAGATCAAGTGTAGTATCTGTTCTTCTCAGTTTAATACCTGGGACGCAAGCGATTCGCTTGCATGTCTTTGTATTAACCTGATTTTTGGACAGGGGGCACGGTGCCGGAGCTTGCTTCGACCTGCCCACGGGTTGTCCTGGTATTGCACTACCTCCAGGCACGGCCCACATTCCCACACATGTGGGAATAACCATCTGTTAATCATTCGCAAAACAATTGCACGAAACAGCGGTGCATCCCATGAGTGCGTGTGTGTCGTCTGTATGCACACGCCAAGGAAAGAGAGGTAGAGAGGGAGGACGGGAGAGCAATTAATTTAACGGCACATTTGGTTGTTGTGCTTGTCGGAGACCAGATAAAACAAGCCGTGAAATGCACAATGCGGCAAACACAAGGACGGACGACAAAAATGCTACCTCTCAAGAAGCTGTGCAAAGCATACTTACCTGACGGGGGCCTTCACCGTGATCAGGCCGGCGGTGGGCCCAGGGCGAGGCTTAGCCATTGCACTTAGGCTTAGCTGACCCTTGCGATTACCCCAAATGTGGGTAACTCGGCCGTACAATTTCTGCTAGTGGGGACTGCGTTCGCGCTATCCCCGTCTTTTACTAATCCTCTGATGTAGAGCAAAACGTAAGGTAGAAACGAAGTTTCTACGGGGGGGATTCGCCTGTTACGGTCAGGAGGAGTCGTGTCGGGGGTTGGGAGGTGGGTCATGGGTCCGTTTGTGACGTCATGTGGTGAACAAACTAATTTGAATGGCCTGCCAAAAACGGTAGGAAAAAAACCAGGAAATTTTTTTTTTTTTTTCATTTTTCACCGGAATAAAATTTGGCAGCAAATGCGAGACGGACTCTTCCGGACGTTGCGGACTCAGTGGATGTTGCGGCATCGCTTCTCGGCTCTTTAGAGCTAAGATCAAGTGTAGTATCTGTTCTTCTCAGTTTAATACCTGGGACGCAAGCGATTCGCTTGCATGTCTTTGTATTAACCTGATTTTTGGACAGGGGGCACGGTGCCGGAGCTTGCTTCGACCTGCCCACGGGTTGTCCTGGTATTGCACTACCTCCAGGCACGGCCCACATTCCCACACATGTGGGAATAACCATCTGTTAATCATTCGCAAAACAATTGCACGAAACAGCGGTGCATCCCATGAGTGCGTGTGTGTCGTCTGTATGCACACGCCAAGGAAAGAGAGGTAGAGAGGGAGGACGGGAGAGCAATTAATTTAACGGCACATTTGGTTGTTGTGCTTGTCGGAGACCAGATAAAACAAGCCGTG
Source organism: Ascidia mentula (assembly GCF_947561715.1). Lineage (NCBI taxonomy): Eukaryota > Metazoa > Chordata > Ascidiacea > Phlebobranchia > Ascidiidae > Ascidia > Ascidia mentula. Next base: position 7,395 of record NW_028113723.1, on the reverse strand, counting down.
AAATGCACAATGCGGCAAACACAAGGACGGACGACAAAAATGCTACCTCTCAAGAAGCTGTGCAAAGCATACTTACCTGACGGGGGCCTTCACCGTGATCAGGCCGGCGGTGGGCCCAGGGCGAGGCTTAGCCATTGCACTTAGGCTTAGCTGACCCTTGCGATTACCCCAAATGTGGGTAACTCGGCCGTACAATTTCTGCTAGTGGGGACTGCGTTCGCGCTATCCCCGTCTTTTACTAATCCTCTGATGTAGAGCAAAACGTAAGGTAGAAACGAAGTTTCTACGGGGGGGATTCGCCTGTTACGGTCAGGAGGAGTCGTGTCGGGGGTTGGGAGGTGGGTCATGGGTCCGTTTGTGACGTCATGTGGTGAACAAACTAATTTGAATGGCCTGCCAAAAACGGTAGGAAAAAAACCAGGAAATTTTTTTTTTTTTTTCATTTTTCACCGGAATAAAATTTGGCAGCAAATGCGAGACGGACTCTTCCGGACGTTGCGGACTCAGTGGATGTTGCGGCATCGCTTCTCGGCTCTTTAGAGCTAAGATCAAGTGTAGTATCTGTTCTTCTCAGTTTAATACCTGGGACGCAAGCGATTCGCTTGCATGTCTTTGTATTAACCTGATTTTTGGACAGGGGGCACGGTGCCGGAGCTTGCTTCGACCTGCCCACGGGTTGTCCTGGTATTGCACTACCTCCAGGCACGGCCCACATTCCCACACATGTGGGAATAACCATCTGTTAATCATTCGCAAAACAATTGCACGAAACAGCGGTGCATCCCATGAGTGCGTGTGTGTCGTCTGTATGCACACGCCAAGGAAAGAGAGGTAGAGAGGGAGGACGGGAGAGCAATTAATTTAACGGCACATTTGGTTGTTGTGCTTGTCGGAGACCAGATAAAACAAGCCGTGAAATGCACAATGCGGCAAACACAAGGACGGACGACAAAAATGCTACCTCTCAAGAAGCTGTGCAAAGCATACTTACCTGACGGGGGCCTTCACCGTGATCAGGCCGGCGGTGGGCCCAGGGCGAGGCTTAGCCATTGCACTTAGGCTTAGCTGACCCTTGCGATTACCCCAAATGTGGGTAACTCGGCCGTACAATTTCTGCTAGTGGGGACTGCGTTCGCGCTATCCCCGTCTTTTACTAATCCTCTGATGTAGAGCAAAACGTAAGGTAGAAACGAAGTTTCTACGGGGGGGATTCGCCTGTTACGGTCAGGAGGAGTCGTGTCGGGGGTTGGGAGGTGGGTCATGGGTCCGTTTGTGACGTCATGTGGTGAACAAACTAATTTGAATGGCCTGCCAAAAACGGTAGGAAAAAAACCAGGAAATTTTTTTTTTTTTTTCATTTTTCACCGGAATAAAATTTGGCAGCAAATGCGAGACGGACTCTTCCGGACGTTGCGGACTCAGTGGATGTTGCGGCATCGCTTCTCGGCTCTTTAGAGCTAAGATCAAGTGTAGTATCTGTTCTTCTCAGTTTAATACCTGGGACGCAAGCGATTCGCTTGCATGTCTTTGTATTAACCTGATTTTTGGACAGGGGGCACGGTGCCGGGAGCTTGCTTCGACCTGCCCACGGGTTGTCCTGGTATTGCACTACCTCCAGGCACGGCCCACATTCCCACACATGTGGGAATAACCATCTGTTAATCATTCGCAAAACAATTGCACGAAACAGCGGTGCATCCCATGAGTGCGTGTGTGTCGTCTGTATGCACACGCCAAGGAAAGAGAGGTAGAGAGGGAGGACGGGAGAGCAATTAATTTAACGGCACATTTGGTTGTTGTGCTTGTCGGAGACCAGATAAAACAAGCCGTGAAATGCACAATGCGGCAAACACAAGGACGGACGACAAAAATGCTACCTCTCAAGAAGCTGTGCAAAGCATACTTACCTGACGGGGGCCTTCACCGTGATCAGGCCGGCGGTGGGCCCAGGGCGAGGCTTAGCCATTGCACTTAGGCTTAGCTGACCCTTGCGATTACCCCAAATGTGGGTAACTCGGCCGTACAATTTCTGCTAGTGGGGACTGCGTTCGCGCTATCCCCGTCTTTTACTAATCCTCTGATGTAGAGCAAAACGTAAGGTAGAAACGAAGTTTCTACGGGGGGGATTCGCCTGTTACGGTCAGGAGGAGTCGTGTCGGGGGTTGGGAGGTGGGTCATGGGTCCGTTTGTGACGTCATGTGGTGAACAAACTAATTTGAATGGCCTGCCAAAAACGGTAGGAAAAAAACCAGGAAATTTTTTTTTTTTTTTCATTTTTCACCGGAATAAAATTTGGCAGCAAATGCGAGACGGACTCTTCCGGACGTTGCGGACTCAGTGGATGTTGCGGCATCGCTTCTCGGCTCTTTAGAGCTAAGATCAAGTGTAGTATCTGTTCTTCTCAGTTTAATACCTGGGACGCAAGCGATTCGCTTGCATGTCTTTGTATTAACCTGATTTTTGGACAGGGGGCACGGTGCCGGAGCTTGCTTCGACCTGCCCACGGGTTGTCCTGGTATTGCACTACCTCCAGGCACGGCCCACATTCCCACACATGTGGGAATAACCATCTGTTAATCATTCGCAAAACAATTGCACGAAACAGCGGTGCATCCCATGAGTGCGTGTGTGTCGTCTGTATGCACACGCCAAGGAAAGAGAGGTAGAGAGGGAGGACGGGAGAGCAATTAATTTAACGGCACATTTGGTTGTTGTGCTTGTCGGAGACCAGATAAAACAAGCCGTGAAATGCACAATGCGGCAAACACAAGGACGGACGACAAAAATGCTACCTCTCAAGAAGCTGTGCAAAGCATACTTACCTGACGGGGGCCTTCACCGTGATCAGGCGCGGCGGTGGGCCCAGGGCGAGGCTTAGCCATTGCACTTAGGCTTAGCTGACCCTTGCGATTACCCCAAATGTGGGTAACTCGGCCGTACAATTTCTGCTAGTGGGGACTGCGTTCGCGCTATCCCCGTCTTTTACTAATCCTCTGATGTAGAGCAAAACGTAAGGTAGAAACGAAGTTTCTACGGGGGGGATTCGCCTGTTACGGTCAGGAGGAGTCGTGTCGGGGGTTGGGAGGTGGGTCATGGGTCCGTTTGTGACGTCATGTGGTGAACAAACTAATTTGAATGGCCTGCCAAAAACGGTAGGAAAAAAACCAGGAAATTTTTTTTTTTTTTTCATTTTTCACCGGAATAAAATTTGGCAGCAAATGCGAGACGGACTCTTCCGGACGTTGCGGACTCAGTGGATGTTGCGGCATCGCTTCTCGGCTCTTTAGAGCTAAGATCAAGTGTAGTATCTGTTCTTCTCAGTTTAATACCTGGGACGCAAGCGATTCGCTTGCATGTCTTTGTATTAACCTGATTTTTGGACAGGGGGCACGGTGCCGGAGCTTGCTTCGACCTGCCCACGGGTTGTCCTGGTATTGCACTACCTCCAGGCACGGCCCACATTCCCACACATGTGGGAATAACCATCTGTTAATCATTCGCAAAACAATTGCACGAAACAGCGGTGCATCCCATGAGTGCGTGTGTGTCGTCTGTATGCACACGCCAAGGAAAGAGAGGTAGAGAGGGAGGACGGGAGAGCAATTAATTTAACGGCACATTTGGTTGTTGTGCTTGTCGGAGACCAGATAAAACAAGCCGTGAAATGCACAATGCGGCAAACACAAGGACGGACGACAAAAATGCTACCTCTCAAGAAGCTGTGCAAAGCATACTTACCTGACGGGGGCCTTCACCGTGATCAGGCCGGCGGTGGGCCCAGGGCGAGGCTTAGCCATTGCACTTAGGCTTAGCTGACCCTTGCGATTACCCCAAATGTGGGTAACTCGGCCGTACAATTTCTGCTAGTGGGGACTGCGTTCGCGCTATCCCCGTCTTTTACTAATCCTCTGATGTAGAGCAAAACGTAAGGTAGAAACGAAGTTTCTACGGGGGGGATTCGCCTGTTACGGTCAGGAGGAGTCGTGTCGGGGGTTGGGAGGTGGGTCATGGGTCCGTTTGTGACGTCATGTGGTGAACAAACTAATTTGAATGGCCTGCCAAAAACGGTAGGAAAAAAACCAGGAAATTTTTTTTTTTTTTTCATTTTTCACCGGAATAAAATTTGGCAGCAAATGCGAGACGGACTCTTCCGGACGTTGCGGACTCAGTGGATGTTGCGGCATCGCTTCTCGGCTCTTTAGAGCTAAGATCAAGTGTAGTATCTGTTCTTCTCAGTTTAATACCTGGGACGCAAGCGATTCGCTTGCATGTCTTTGTATTAACCTGATTTTTGGACAGGGGGCACGGTGCCGGAGCTTGCTTCGACCTGCCCACGGGTTGTCCTGGTATTGCACTACCTCCAGGCACGGCCCACATTCCCACACATGTGGGAATAACCATCTGTTAATCATTCGCAAAACAATTGCACGAAACAGCGGTGCATCCCATGAGTGCGTGTGTGTCGTCTGTATGCACACGCCAAGGAAAGAGAGGTAGAGAGGGAGGACGGGAGAGCAATTAATTTAACGGCACATTTGGTTGTTGTGCTTGTCGGAGACCAGATAAAACAAGCCGTGAAATGCACAATGCGGCAAACACAAGGACGGACGACAAAAATGCTACCTCTCAAGAAGCTGTGCAAAGCATACTTACCTGACGGGGGCCTTCACCGTGATCAGGCCGGCGGTGGGCCCAGGGCGAGGCTTAGCCATTGCACTTAGGCTTAGCTGACCCTTGCGATTACCCCAAATGTGGGTAACTCGGCCGTACAATTTCTGCTAGTGGGGACTGCGTTCGCGCTATCCCCGTCTTTTACTAATCCTCTGATGTAGAGCAAAACGTAAGGTAGAAACGAAGTTTCTACGGGGGGGATTCGCCTGTTACGGTCAGGAGGAGTCGTGTCGGGGGTTGGGAGGTGGGTCATGGGTCCGTTTGTGACGTCATGTGGTGAACAAACTAATTTGAATGGCCTGCCAAAAACGGTAGGAAAAAAACCAGGAAATTTTTTTTTTTTTTTCATTTTTCACCGGAATAAAATTTGGCAGCAAATGCGAGACGGACTCTTCCGGACGTTGCGGACTCAGTGGATGTTGCGGCATCGCTTCTCGGCTCTTTAGAGCTAAGATCAAGTGTAGTATCTGTTCTTCTCAGTTTAATACCTGGGACGCAAGCGATTCGCTTGCATGTCTTTGTATTAACCTGATTTTTGGACAGGGGGCACGGTGCCGGAGCTTGCTTCGACCTGCCCACGGGTTGTCCTGGTATTGCACTACCTCCAGGCACGGCCCACATTCCCACACATGTGGGAATAACCATCTGTTAATCATTCGCAAAACAATTGCACGAAACAGCGGTGCATCCCATGAGTGCGTGTGTGTCGTCTGTATGCACACGCCAAGGAAAGAGAGGTAGAGAGGGAGGACGGGAGAGCAATTAATTTAACGGCACATTTGGTTGTTGTGCTTGTCGGAGACCAGATAAAACAAGCCGTGAAATGCACAATGCGGCAAACACAAGGACGGACGACAAAAATGCTACCTCTCAAGAAGCTGTGCAAAGCATACTTACCTGACGGGGGCCTTCACCGTGATCAGGCCGGCGGTGGGCCCAGGGCGAGGCTTAGCCATTGCACTTAGGCTTAGCTGACCCTTGCGATTACCCCAAATGTGGGTAACTCGGCCGTACAATTTCTGCTAGTGGGGACTGCGTTCGCGCTATCCCCGTCTTTTACTAATCCTCTGATGTAGAGCAAAACGTAAGGTAGAAACGAAGTTTCTACGGGGGGGATTCGCCTGTTACGGTCAGGAGGAGTCGTGTCGGGGGTTGGGAGGTGGGTCATGGGTCCGTTTGTGACGTCATGTGGTGAACAAACTAATTTGAATGGCCTGCCAAAAACGGTAGGAAAAAAACCAGGAAATTTTTTTTTTTTTTTCATTTTTCACCGGAATAAAATTTGGCAGCAAATGCGAGACGGACTCTTCCGGACGTTGCGGACTCAGTGGATGTTGCGGCATCGCTTCTCGGCTCTTTAGAGCTAAGATCAAGTGTAGTATCTGTTCTTCTCAGTTTAATACCTGGGACGCAAGCGATTCGCTTGCATGTCTTTGTATTAACCTGATTTTTGGACAGGGGGCACGGTGCCGGAGCTTGCTTCGACCTGCCCACGGGTTGTCCTGGTATTGCACTACCTCCAGGCACGGCCCACATTCCCACACATGTGGGAATAACCATCTGTTAATCATTCGCAAAACAATTGCACGAAACAGCGGTGCATCCCATGAGTGCGTGTGTGTCGTCTGTATGCACACGCCAAGGAAAGAGAGGTAGAGAGGGAGGACGGGAGAGCAATTAATTTAACGGCACATTTGGTTGTTGTGCTTGTCGGAGACCAGATAAAACAAGCCGTGAAATGCACAATGCGGCAAACACAAGGACGGACGACAAAAATGCTACCTCTCAAGAAGCTGTGCAAAGCATACTTACCTGACGGGGGCCTTCACCGTGATCAGGCCGGCGGTGGGCCCAGGGCGAGGCTTAGCCATTGCACTTAGGCTTAGCTGACCCTTGCGATTACCCCAAATGTGGGTAACTCGGCCGTACAATTTCTGCTAGTGGGGACTGCGTTCGCGCTATCCCCGTCTTTTACTAATCCTCTGATGTAGAGCAAAACGTAAGGTAGAAACGAAGTTTCTACGGGGGGGATTCGCCTGTTACGGTCAGGAGGAGTCGTGTCGGGGGTTGGGAGGTGGGTCATGGGTCCGTTTGTGACGTCATGTGGTGAACAAACTAATTTGAATGGCCTGCCAAAAACGGTAGGAAAAAAACCAGGAAATTTTTTTTTTTTTTTCATTTTTCACCGGAATAAAATTTGGCAGCAAATGCGAGACGGACTCTTCCGGACGTTGCGGACTCAGTGGATGTTGCGGCATCGCTTCTCGGCTCTTTAGAGCTAAGATCAAGTGTAGTATCTGTTCTTCTCAGTTTAATACCTGGGACGCAAGCGATTCGCTTGCATGTCTTTGTATTAACCTGATTTTTGGACAGGGGGCACGGTGCCGGAGCTTGCTTCGACCTGCCCACGGGTTGTCCTGGTATTGCACTACCTCCAGGCACGGCCCACATTCCCACACATGTGGGAATAACCATCTGTTAATCATTCGCAAAACAATTGCACGAAACAGCGGTGCATCCCATGAGTGCGTGTGTGTCGTCTGTATGCACACGCCAAGGAAAGAGAGGTAGAGAGGGAGGACGGGAGAGCAATTAATTTAACGGCACATTTGGTTGTTGTGCTTGTCGGAGACCAGATAAAACAAGCCGTGAAATGCACAATGCGGCAAACACAAGGACGGACGACAAAAATGCTACCTCTCAAGAAGCTGTGCAAAGCATACT
>NW_028113722.1:0-23094 GCF_947561715.1 Ascidia mentula | reverse complement strand
CGCCCTGGGCCCACCGCCGGCCTGATCACGGTGAAGGCCCCCGTCAGGTAAGTATGCTTTGCACAGCTTCTTGAGAGGTAGCATTTTTGTCGTCCGTCCTTGTGTTTGCCGCATTGTGCATTTCACGGCTTGTTTTATCTGGTCTCCGACAAGCACAACAACCAAATGTGCCGTTAAATTAATTGCTCTCCCGTCCTCCCTCTCTACCTCTCTTTCCTTGGCGTGTGCATACAGACGACACACACGCACTCATGGGATGCACCGCTGTTTCGTGCAATTGTTTTGCGAATGATTAACAGATGGTTATTCCCACATGTGTGGGAATGTGGGCCGTGCCTGGAGGTAGTGCAATACCAGGACAACCCGTGGGCAGGTCGAAGCAAGCTCCGGCACCGTGCCCCCTGTCCAAAAATCAGGTTAATACAAAGACATGCAAGCGAATCGCTTGCGTCCCAGGTATTAAACTGAGAAGAACAGATACTACACTTGATCTTAGCTCTAAAGAGCCGAGAAGCGATGCCGCAACATCCACTGAGTCCGCAACGTCCGGAAGAGTCCGTCTCGCATTTGCTGCCAAATTTTATTCCGGTGAAAAATGAAAAAAAAAAAAAAATTTCCTGGTTTTTTTCCTACCGTTTTTGGCAGGCCATTCAAATTAGTTTGTTCACCACATGACGTCACAAACGGACCCATGACCCACCTCCCAACCCCCGACACGACTCCTCCTGACCGTAACAGGCGAATCCCCCCCGTAGAAACTTCGTTTCTACCTTACGTTTTGCTCTACATCAGAGGATTAGTAAAAGACGGGGATAGCGCGAACGCAGTCCCCACTAGCAGAAATTGTACGGCCGAGTTACCCACATTTGGGGTAATCGCAAGGGTCAGCTAAGCCTAAGTGCAATGGCTAAGCCTCGCCCTGGGCCCACCGCCGGCCTGATCACGGTGAAGGCCCCCGTCAGGTAAGTATGCTTTGCACAGCTTCTTGAGAGGTAGCATTTTTGTCGTCCGTCCTTGTGTTTGCCGCATTGTGCATTTCACGGCTTGTTTTATCTGGTCTCCGACAAGCACAACAACCAAATGTGCCGTTAAATTAATTGCTCTCCCGTCCTCCCTCTCTACCTCTCTTTCCTTGGCGTGTGCATACAGACGACACACACGCACTCATGGGATGCACCGCTGTTTCGTGCAATTGTTTTGCGAATGATTAACAGATGGTTATTCCCACATGTGTGGGAATGTGGGCCGTGCCTGGAGGTAGTGCAATACCAGGACAACCCGTGGGCAGGTCGAAGCAAGCTCCGGCACCGTGCCCCCTGTCCAAAAATCAGGTTAATACAAAGACATGCAAGCGAATCGCTTGCGTCCCAGGTATTAAACTGAGAAGAACAGATACTACACTTGATCTTAGCTCTAAAGAGCCGAGAAGCGATGCCGCAACATCCACTGAGTCCGCAACGTCCGGAAGAGTCCGTCTCGCATTTGCTGCCAAATTTTATTCCGGTGAAAAATGAAAAAAAAAAAAAAATTTCCTGGTTTTTTTCCTACCGTTTTTGGCAGGCCATTCAAATTAGTTTGTTCACCACATGACGTCACAAACGGACCCATGACCCACCTCCCAACCCCCGACACGACTCCTCCTGACCGTAACAGGCGAATCCCCCCCGTAGAAACTTCGTTTCTACCTTACGTTTTGCTCTACATCAGAGGATTAGTAAAAGACGGGGATAGCGCGAACGCAGTCCCCACTAGCAGAAATTGTACGGCCGAGTTACCCACATTTGGGGTAATCGCAAGGGTCAGCTAAGCCTAAGTGCAATGGCTAAGCCTCGCCCTGGGCCCACCGCCGGCCTGATCACGGTGAAGGCCCCCGTCAGGTAAGTATGCTTTGCACAGCTTCTTGAGAGGTAGCATTTTTGTCGTCCGTCCTTGTGTTTGCCGCATTGTGCATTTCACGGCTTGTTTTATCTGGTCTCCGACAAGCACAACAACCAAATGTGCCGTTAAATTAATTGCTCTCCCGTCCTCCCTCTCTACCTCTCTTTCCTTGGCGTGTGCATACAGACGACACACACGCACTCATGGGATGCACCGCTGTTTCGTGCAATTGTTTTGCGAATGATTAACAGATGGTTATTCCCACATGTGTGGGAATGTGGGCCGTGCCTGGAGGTAGTGCAATACCAGGACAACCCGTGGGCAGGTCGAAGCAAGCTCCGGCACCGTGCCCCCTGTCCAAAAATCAGGTTAATACAAAGACATGCAAGCGAATCGCTTGCGTCCCAGGTATTAAACTGAGAAGAACAGATACTACACTTGATCTTAGCTCTAAAGAGCCGAGAAGCGATGCCGCAACATCCACTGAGTCCGCAACGTCCGGAAGAGTCCGTCTCGCATTTGCTGCCAAATTTTATTCCGGTGAAAAATGAAAAAAAAAAAAAAATTTCCTGGTTTTTTTCCTACCGTTTTTGGCAGGCCATTCAAATTAGTTTGTTCACCACATGACGTCACAAACGGACCCATGACCCACCTCCCAACCCCCGACACGACTCCTCCTGACCGTAACAGGCGAATCCCCCCCGTAGAAACTTCGTTTCTACCTTACGTTTTGCTCTACATCAGAGGATTAGTAAAAGACGGGGATAGCGCGAACGCAGTCCCCACTAGCAGAAATTGTACGGCCGAGTTACCCACATTTGGGGTAATCGCAAGGGTCAGCTAAGCCTAAGTGCAATGGCTAAGCCTCGCCCTGGGCCCACCGCCGGCCTGATCACGGTGAAGGCCCCCGTCAGGTAAGTATGCTTTGCACAGCTTCTTGAGAGGTAGCATTTTTGTCGTCCGTCCTTGTGTTTGCCGCATTGTGCATTTCACGGCTTGTTTTATCTGGTCTCCGACAAGCACAACAACCAAATGTGCCGTTAAATTAATTGCTCTCCCGTCCTCCCTCTCTACCTCTCTTTCCTTGGCGTGTGCATACAGACGACACACACGCACTCATGGGATGCACCGCTGTTTCGTGCAATTGTTTTGCGAATGATTAACAGATGGTTATTCCCACATGTGTGGGAATGTGGGCCGTGCCTGGAGGTAGTGCAATACCAGGACAACCCGTGGGCAGGTCGAAGCAAGCTCCGGCACCGTGCCCCCTGTCCAAAAATCAGGTTAATACAAAGACATGCAAGCGAATCGCTTGCGTCCCAGGTATTAAACTGAGAAGAACAGATACTACACTTGATCTTAGCTCTAAAGAGCCGAGAAGCGATGCCGCAACATCCACTGAGTCCGCAACGTCCGGAAGAGTCCGTCTCGCATTTGCTGCCAAATTTTATTCCGGTGAAAAATGAAAAAAAAAAAAAAAATTTCCTGGTTTTTTTCCTACCGTTTTTGGCAGGCCATTCAAATTAGTTTGTTCACCACATGACGTCACAAACGGACCCATGACCCACCTCCCAACCCCCGACACGACTCCTCCTGACCGTAACAGGCGAATCCCCCCCGTAGAAACTTCGTTTCTACCTTACGTTTTGCTCTACATCAGAGGATTAGTAAAAGACGGGGATAGCGCGAACGCAGTCCCCACTAGCAGAAATTGTACGGCCGAGTTACCCACATTTGGGGTAATCGCAAGGGTCAGCTAAGCCTAAGTGCAATGGCTAAGCCTCGCCCTGGGCCCACCGCCGGCCTGATCACGGTGAAGGCCCCCGTCAGGTAAGTATGCTTTGCACAGCTTCTTGAGAGGTAGCATTTTTGTCGTCCGTCCTTGTGTTTGCCGCATTGTGCATTTCACGGCTTGTTTTATCTGGTCTCCGACAAGCACAACAACCAAATGTGCCGTTAAATTAATTGCTCTCCCGTCCTCCCTCTCTACCTCTCTTTCCTTGGCGTGTGCATACAGACGACACACACGCACTCATGGGATGCACCGCTGTTTCGTGCAATTGTTTTGCGAATGATTAACAGATGGTTATTCCCACATGTGTGGGAATGTGGGCCGTGCCTGGAGGTAGTGCAATACCAGGACAACCCGTGGGCAGGTCGAAGCAAGCTCCGGCACCGTGCCCCCTGTCCAAAAATCAGGTTAATACAAAGACATGCAAGCGAATCGCTTGCGTCCCAGGTATTAAACTGAGAAGAACAGATACTACACTTGATCTTAGCTCTAAAGAGCCGAGAAGCGATGCCGCAACATCCACTGAGTCCGCAACGTCCGGAAGAGTCCGTCTCGCATTTGCTGCCAAATTTTATTCCGGTGAAAAATGAAAAAAAAAAAAAAATTTCCTGGTTTTTTTCCTACCGTTTTTGGCAGGCCATTCAAATTAGTTTGTTCACCACATGACGTCACAAACGGACCCATGACCCACCTCCCAACCCCCGACACGACTCCTCCTGACCGTAACAGGCGAATCCCCCCCGTAGAAACTTCGTTTCTACCTTACGTTTTGCTCTACATCAGAGGATTAGTAAAAGACGGGGATAGCGCGAACGCAGTCCCCACTAGCAGAAATTGTACGGCCGAGTTACCCACATTTGGGGTAATCGCAAGGGTCAGCTAAGCCTAAGTGCAATGGCTAAGCCTCGCCCTGGGCCCACCGCCGGCCTGATCACGGTGAAGGCCCCCGTCAGGTAAGTATGCTTTGCACAGCTTCTTGAGAGGTAGCATTTTTGTCGTCCGTCCTTGTGTTTGCCGCATTGTGCATTTCACGGCTTGTTTTATCTGGTCTCCGACAAGCACAACAACCAAATGTGCCGTTAAATTAATTGCTCTCCCGTCCTCCCTCTCTACCTCTCTTTCCTTGGCGTGTGCATACAGACGACACACACGCACTCATGGGATGCACCGCTGTTTCGTGCAATTGTTTTGCGAATGATTAACAGATGGTTATTCCCACATGTGTGGGAATGTGGGCCGTGCCTGGAGGTAGTGCAATACCAGGACAACCCGTGGGCAGGTCGAAGCAAGCTCCGGCACCGTGCCCCCTGTCCAAAAATCAGGTTAATACAAAGACATGCAAGCGAATCGCTTGCGTCCCAGGTATTAAACTGAGAAGAACAGATACTACACTTGATCTTAGCTCTAAAGAGCCGAGAAGCGATGCCGCAACATCCACTGAGTCCGCAACGTCCGGAAGAGTCCGTCTCGCATTTGCTGCCAAATTTTATTCCGGTGAAAAATGAAAAAAAAAAAAAAATTTCCTGGTTTTTTTCCTACCGTTTTTGGCAGGCCATTCAAATTAGTTTGTTCACCACATGACGTCACAAACGGACCCATGACCCACCTCCCAACCCCCGACACGACTCCTCCTGACCGTAACAGGCGAATCCCCCCCGTAGAAACTTCGTTTCTACCTTACGTTTTGCTCTACATCAGAGGATTAGTAAAAGACGGGGATAGCGCGAACGCAGTCCCCACTAGCAGAAATTGTACGGCCGAGTTACCCACATTTGGGGTAATCGCAAGGGTCAGCTAAGCCTAAGTGCAATGGCTAAGCCTCGCCCTGGGCCCACCGCCGGCCTGATCACGGTGAAGGCCCCCGTCAGGTAAGTATGCTTTGCACAGCTTCTTGAGAGGTAGCATTTTTGTCGTCCGTCCTTGTGTTTGCCGCATTGTGCATTTCACGGCTTGTTTTATCTGGTCTCCGACAAGCACAACAACCAAATGTGCCGTTAAATTAATTGCTCTCCCGTCCTCCCTCTCTACCTCTCTTTCCTTGGCGTGTGCATACAGACGACACACACGCACTCATGGGATGCACCGCTGTTTCGTGCAATTGTTTTGCGAATGATTAACAGATGGTTATTCCCACATGTGTGGGAATGTGGGCCGTGCCTGGAGGTAGTGCAATACCAGGACAACCCGTGGGCAGGTCGAAGCAAGCTCCGGCACCGTGCCCCCTGTCCAAAAATCAGGTTAATACAAAGACATGCAAGCGAATCGCTTGCGTCCCAGGTATTAAACTGAGAAGAACAGATACTACACTTGATCTTAGCTCTAAAGAGCCGAGAAGCGATGCCGCAACATCCACTGAGTCCGCAACGTCCGGAAGAGTCCGTCTCGCATTTGCTGCCAAATTTTATTCCGGTGAAAAATGAAAAAAAAAAAAAAATTTCCTGGTTTTTTTCCTACCGTTTTTGGCAGGCCATTCAAATTAGTTTGTTCACCACATGACGTCACAAACGGACCCATGACCCACCTCCCAACCCCCGACACGACTCCTCCTGACCGTAACAGGCGAATCCCCCCCGTAGAAACTTCGTTTCTACCTTACGTTTTGCTCTACATCAGAGGATTAGTAAAAGACGGGGATAGCGCGAACGCAGTCCCCACTAGCAGAAATTGTACGGCCGAGTTACCCACATTTGGGGTAATCGCAAGGGTCAGCTAAGCCTAAGTGCAATGGCTAAGCCTCGCCCTGGGCCCACCGCCGGCCTGATCACGGTGAAGGCCCCCGTCAGGTAAGTATGCTTTGCACAGCTTCTTGAGAGGTAGCATTTTTGTCGTCCGTCCTTGTGTTTGCCGCATTGTGCATTTCACGGCTTGTTTTATCTGGTCTCCGACAAGCACAACAACCAAATGTGCCGTTAAATTAATTGCTCTCCCGTCCTCCCTCTCTACCTCTCTTTCCTTGGCGTGTGCATACAGACGACACACACGCACTCATGGGATGCACCGCTGTTTCGTGCAATTGTTTTGCGAATGATTAACAGATGGTTATTCCCACATGTGTGGGAATGTGGGCCGTGCCTGGAGGTAGTGCAATACCAGGACAACCCGTGGGCAGGTCGAAGCAAGCTCCGGCACCGTGCCCCCTGTCCAAAAATCAGGTTAATACAAAGACATGCAAGCGAATCGCTTGCGTCCCAGGTATTAAACTGAGAAGAACAGATACTACACTTGATCTTAGCTCTAAAGAGCCGAGAAGCGATGCCGCAACATCCACTGAGTCCGCAACGTCCGGAAGAGTCCGTCTCGCATTTGCTGCCAAATTTTATTCCGGTGAAAAATGAAAAAAAAAAAAAAATTTCCTGGTTTTTTTCCTACCGTTTTTGGCAGGCCATTCAAATTAGTTTGTTCACCACATGACGTCACAAACGGACCCATGACCCACCTCCCAACCCCCGACACGACTCCTCCTGACCGTAACAGGCGAATCCCCCCCGTAGAAACTTCGTTTCTACCTTACGTTTTGCTCTACATCAGAGGATTAGTAAAAGACGGGGATAGCGCGAACGCAGTCCCCACTAGCAGAAATTGTACGGCCGAGTTACCCACATTTGGGGTAATCGCAAGGGTCAGCTAAGCCTAAGTGCAATGGCTAAGCCTCGCCCTGGGCCCACCGCCGGCCTGATCACGGTGAAGGCCCCCGTCAGGTAAGTATGCTTTGCACAGCTTCTTGAGAGGTAGCATTTTTGTCGTCCGTCCTTGTGTTTGCCGCATTGTGCATTTCACGGCTTGTTTTATCTGGTCTCCGACAAGCACAACAACCAAATGTGCCGTTAAATTAATTGCTCTCCCGTCCTCCCTCTCTACCTCTCTTTCCTTGGCGTGTGCATACAGACGACACACACGCACTCATGGGATGCACCGCTGTTTCGTGCAATTGTTTTGCGAATGATTAACAGATGGTTATTCCCACATGTGTGGGAATGTGGGCCGTGCCTGGAGGTAGTGCAATACCAGGACAACCCGTGGGCAGGTCGAAGCAAGCTCCGGCACCGTGCCCCCTGTCCAAAAATCAGGTTAATACAAAGACATGCAAGCGAATCGCTTGCGTCCCAGGTATTAAACTGAGAAGAACAGATACTACACTTGATCTTAGCTCTAAAGAGCCGAGAAGCGATGCCGCAACATCCACTGAGTCCGCAACGTCCGGAAGAGTCCGTCTCGCATTTGCTGCCAAATTTTATTCCGGTGAAAAATGAAAAAAAAAAAAAAATTTCCTGGTTTTTTTCCTACCGTTTTTGGCAGGCCATTCAAATTAGTTTGTTCACCACATGACGTCACAAACGGACCCATGACCCACCTCCCAACCCCCGACACGACTCCTCCTGACCGTAACAGGCGAATCCCCCCCGTAGAAACTTCGTTTCTACCTTACGTTTTGCTCTACATCAGAGGATTAGTAAAAGACGGGGATAGCGCGAACGCAGTCCCCACTAGCAGAAATTGTACGGCCGAGTTACCCACATTTGGGGTAATCGCAAGGGTCAGCTAAGCCTAAGTGCAATGGCTAAGCCTCGCCCTGGGCCCACCGCCGGCCTGATCACGGTGAAGGCCCCCGTCAGGTAAGTATGCTTTGCACAGCTTCTTGAGAGGTAGCATTTTTGTCGTCCGTCCTTGTGTTTGCCGCATTGTGCATTTCACGGCTTGTTTTATCTGGTCTCCGACAAGCACAACAACCAAATGTGCCGTTAAATTAATTGCTCTCCCGTCCTCCCTCTCTACCTCTCTTTCCTTGGCGTGTGCATACAGACGACACACACGCACTCATGGGATGCACCGCTGTTTCGTGCAATTGTTTTGCGAATGATTAACAGATGGTTATTCCCACATGTGTGGGAATGTGGGCCGTGCCTGGAGGTAGTGCAATACCAGGACAACCCGTGGGCAGGTCGAAGCAAGCTCCGGCACCGTGCCCCCTGTCCAAAAATCAGGTTAATACAAAGACATGCAAGCGAATCGCTTGCGTCCCAGGTATTAAACTGAGAAGAACAGATACTACACTTGATCTTAGCTCTAAAGAGCCGAGAAGCGATGCCGCAACATCCACTGAGTCCGCAACGTCCGGAAGAGTCCGTCTCGCATTTGCTGCCAAATTTTATTCCGGTGAAAAATGAAAAAAAAAAAAAAATTTCCTGGTTTTTTTCCTACCGTTTTTGGCAGGCCATTCAAATTAGTTTGTTCACCACATGACGTCACAAACGGACCCATGACCCACCTCCCAACCCCCGACACGACTCCTCCTGACCGTAACAGGCGAATCCCCCCCGTAGAAACTTCGTTTCTACCTTACGTTTTGCTCTACATCAGAGGATTAGTAAAAGACGGGGATAGCGCGAACGCAGTCCCCACTAGCAGAAATTGTACGGCCGAGTTACCCACATTTGGGGTAATCGCAAGGGTCAGCTAAGCCTAAGTGCAATGGCTAAGCCTCGCCCTGGGCCCACCGCCGGCCTGATCACGGTGAAGGCCCCCGTCAGGTAAGTATGCTTTGCACAGCTTCTTGAGAGGTAGCATTTTTGTCGTCCGTCCTTGTGTTTGCCGCATTGTGCATTTCACGGCTTGTTTTATCTGGTCTCCGACAAGCACAACAACCAAATGTGCCGTTAAATTAATTGCTCTCCCGTCCTCCCTCTCTACCTCTCTTTCCTTGGCGTGTGCATACAGACGACACACACGCACTCATGGGATGCACCGCTGTTTCGTGCAATTGTTTTGCGAATGATTAACAGATGGTTATTCCCACATGTGTGGGAATGTGGGCCGTGCCTGGAGGTAGTGCAATACCAGGACAACCCGTGGGCAGGTCGAAGCAAGCTCCGGCACCGTGCCCCCTGTCCAAAAATCAGGTTAATACAAAGACATGCAAGCGAATCGCTTGCGTCCCAGGTATTAAACTGAGAAGAACAGATACTACACTTGATCTTAGCTCTAAAGAGCCGAGAAGCGATGCCGCAACATCCACTGAGTCCGCAACGTCCGGAAGAGTCCGTCTCGCATTTGCTGCCAAATTTTATTCCGGTGAAAAATGAAAAAAAAAAAAAAATTTCCTGGTTTTTTTCCTACCGTTTTTGGCAGGCCATTCAAATTAGTTTGTTCACCACATGACGTCACAAACGGACCCATGACCCACCTCCCAACCCCCGACACGACTCCTCCTGACCGTAACAGGCGAATCCCCCCCGTAGAAACTTCGTTTCTACCTTACGTTTTGCTCTACATCAGAGGATTAGTAAAAGACGGGGATAGCGCGAACGCAGTCCCCACTAGCAGAAATTGTACGGCCGAGTTACCCACATTTGGGGTAATCGCAAGGGTCAGCTAAGCCTAAGTGCAATGGCTAAGCCTCGCCCTGGGCCCACCGCCGGCCTGATCACGGTGAAGGCCCCCGTCAGGTAAGTATGCTTTGCACAGCTTCTTGAGAGGTAGCATTTTTGTCGTCCGTCCTTGTGTTTGCCGCATTGTGCATTTCACGGCTTGTTTTATCTGGTCTCCGACAAGCACAACAACCAAATGTGCCGTTAAATTAATTGCTCTCCCGTCCTCCCTCTCTACCTCTCTTTCCTTGGCGTGTGCATACAGACGACACACACGCACTCATGGGATGCACCGCTGTTTCGTGCAATTGTTTTGCGAATGATTAACAGATGGTTATTCCCACATGTGTGGGAATGTGGGCCGTGCCTGGAGGTAGTGCAATACCAGGACAACCCGTGGGCAGGTCGAAGCAAGCTCCGGCACCGTGCCCCCTGTCCAAAAATCAGGTTAATACAAAGACATGCAAGCGAATCGCTTGCGTCCCAGGTATTAAACTGAGAAGAACAGATACTACACTTGATCTTAGCTCTAAAGAGCCGAGAAGCGATGCCGCAACATCCACTGAGTCCGCAACGTCCGGAAGAGTCCGTCTCGCATTTGCTGCCAAATTTTATTCCGGTGAAAAATGAAAAAAAAAAAAAAATTTCCTGGTTTTTTTCCTACCGTTTTTGGCAGGCCATTCAAATTAGTTTGTTCACCACATGACGTCACAAACGGACCCATGACCCACCTCCCAACCCCCGACACGACTCCTCCTGACCGTAACAGGCGAATCCCCCCCGTAGAAACTTCGTTTCTACCTTACGTTTTGCTCTACATCAGAGGATTAGTAAAAGACGGGGATAGCGCGAACGCAGTCCCCACTAGCAGAAATTGTACGGCCGAGTTACCCACATTTGGGGTAATCGCAAGGGTCAGCTAAGCCTAAGTGCAATGGCTAAGCCTCGCCCTGGGCCCACCGCCGGCCTGATCACGGTGAAGGCCCCCGTCAGGTAAGTATGCTTTGCACAGCTTCTTGAGAGGTAGCATTTTTGTCGTCCGTCCTTGTGTTTGCCGCATTGTGCATTTCACGGCTTGTTTTATCTGGTCTCCGACAAGCACAACAACCAAATGTGCCGTTAAATTAATTGCTCTCCCGTCCTCCCTCTCTACCTCTCTTTCCTTGGCGTGTGCATACAGACGACACACACGCACTCATGGGATGCACCGCTGTTTCGTGCAATTGTTTTGCGAATGATTAACAGATGGTTATTCCCACATGTGTGGGAATGTGGGCCGTGCCTGGAGGTAGTGCAATACCAGGACAACCCGTGGGCAGGTCGAAGCAAGCTCCGGCACCGTGCCCCCTGTCCAAAAATCAGGTTAATACAAAGACATGCAAGCGAATCGCTTGCGTCCCAGGTATTAAACTGAGAAGAACAGATACTACACTTGATCTTAGCTCTAAAGAGCCGAGAAGCGATGCCGCAACATCCACTGAGTCCGCAACGTCCGGAAGAGTCCGTCTCGCATTTGCTGCCAAATTTTATTCCGGTGAAAAATGAAAAAAAAAAAAAAATTTCCTGGTTTTTTTCCTACCGTTTTTGGCAGGCCATTCAAATTAGTTTGTTCACCACATGACGTCACAAACGGACCCATGACCCACCTCCCAACCCCCGACACGACTCCTCCTGACCGTAACAGGCGAATCCCCCCCGTAGAAACTTCGTTTCTACCTTACGTTTTGCTCTACATCAGAGGATTAGTAAAAGACGGGGATAGCGCGAACGCAGTCCCCACTAGCAGAAATTGTACGGCCGAGTTACCCACATTTGGGGTAATCGCAAGGGTCAGCTAAGCCTAAGTGCAATGGCTAAGCCTCGCCCTGGGCCCACCGCCGGCCTTTTTTTTTTTTTTTTTTTTTTTTTTTTTTTTTTTTTTTTTTTTATTTTTTTTTTTTTTTTTTCTTTTCTTAACGGCTCAGATTTGTGCATCTAAAATCAAAAATAGATGTCACCTTTTTCATCACTGCCGTCCTAGCAAGGCGCAAAACGACAGGGCGAAAGAGGGACATCGAGTAAAATCAGGAAAAAACGGAATGCCCTGTGCCATTATTGGTTACGTTACAGTTTCCTCTTTACCATATAAATTTTCTATTCTTTCTAATTCGAAGTTTAATTTCGCTATAATTTTGTAAAATAGTTCATTTACTAGGGGTTGTATGTTTTCCGTGTATATGTTTTTGTAGTCAAGGTGTAGTTTTTCCTTTATTATTGTTTTTTTAAATATAGCTAGCGTTTTGCGTTCTACTAATGATGTGTGGATTTCGAAAATATTGTACATAATTTCCTCGTTAGTGGCTTTTAGGTTTTTGGAGTGTTTTATTTGGACATGTATTTTTAGTTTATCTATAATTTGTTTTGTTATTGTGCATTCTGTGAGTAAATGTTTTATATCGTCTTTGTTTTCTTTGCAGAATTTGCAATAATTAAGTCGCGCTCTTCCGTTTTTGAGTTGGTACATTTGATTTTTCTGCTTGAAAAGGCCCCATTTGAAGCCGTTTTGGGCTGTCATGTAGGCAGCCTCTCGCTCAAGGTTTGTGAAAAATCTTTTTTGATGTTTGCTTTTATAAAGCAAATTTATCCAGTTGAAGCATGGATTTTCAACGGGATTTGATATAATTCTTTTTGTTTTTATTAATTCAAAATAAAAGTGGCGCAGTCTAGCCTTTTTCCAGTTAATCTCATTGTTTTGTTCTTTGAGTTCTTTAAATGTATTGATTGTATTTTGCCATTCAATATTTGGTTTCCATGCGTTGGGTCTGCTATTATCGTAGAGTGTTGGATTAATGATTTTAATTTGTGTTCCTAAGTTATACTGTGCCCATATTTTCCATAGTTCGTCGTATGTTTCGCTATTGATAAGATCTCGCAGTTTTTCCATTTGTGTTGCTTTTAATTTTGTTTCAATGTCCGGCATTTTGATTCCACCTTGGTCGTAATTTGCAATCATTTTTATTCGTTTGATTGGTTCTATTGTTTTAGGGTGCCATACGAATTTGTATAGAAGCGCATTTATGTTTTTTATGTTTTGCTTTGTCGGAAATATTGTGCGTGCAATAAACAGTATTTTTGGTATGATAAGTGTATTTATTATTGTGATTTTTCCAAAGATTGTTAGGTGTCTATTTTCGTAACTGCATATGATTTTTCTAATGTAGTTTTGAACTTCGTTCCAGTTTGTTATGTTTTCTTTTCCGTTTTCTTTGTATTTGATTCCCAGTATTTTTACTTCAGGTTTAATGTAAAGAGGAAATTGTTGGTTAATTTTTTGTTTTATATAATTCGACGTACATAATATTTCAGTTTTTCCTTCATTAATTTTTTGCCCAGATACACGTTCAAAAACACGTAAAGTTTTGAATATTTCCAAGATTTCATCACAATTTGACACGAAAAAGGATGTGTCGTCGGCATATTGTTGGATTTTTAGTTGTATATTACGATACTTGAAACCAGATATTTTTTCACATTTATTGATATTTTGTGTTAATGTTTCACTTATAATACAATAAAGCAACATACTCAATCCACATCCTTGGCGTACGCCTCGTTTTATTTTGATTTTGTCCGTCAACAGTCCGTTTATCATTATTTGACTTGTAATGTTGTTGTATAATATTTTTATCCATTCTATTGTGTGTGTCTGTATTCTCATTTTTTTTAGTGTTTTAAATAGAAATTTGTGATCAACTGTATCGAAAGCTTTTTCTATGTCTGTGAGGACTATTGCTAAATCTGTGTTATATTTTTGTGCTATTTCGATCGCTGTGTTTATGTTGTAGTGTATATGTTGTAATTGTCTTTGATCTAGTCCGCATTTTTGTTCTAATGATATTTTTCGGTTTAGTTCATTTTGGAGTCTTTTAGCTATTGTTTTGCTGAGTATTTTATAGTCTGTATTTAGTAGTGATATCGGTCTGAAATTTGTGATCAACGTTTTGTCTTTTCTTTTTGGTATTAATTTTACCACTGCGTTTTTCATATCCTCTGGTAAATGTTTCCTAATTGTAATGTTCGCTGCGAGTTCGTGGTAATCTTCTTTTATGTCAGCCCAAAAGAATTGGTAGAACTCCGTTGGGAGTCCGTCTAATCCTGGGGATGAATTTTTTTGCATCGTTTTTAACGATGCGAGTAATTCTTTTTGGCTGAGAATGATATTGTCGTTTAATGTTTCGTGTGGCATTGGTACTACGCGTTCTAAAAATTCATCTTGTTTCTCACTGTTTATTTCCCTCTCTGTGCCCCAGAGGGTAGCGTAAAAGTGCGTAATTTCTTGTATTATTTTTTCTTTCTCTGTTGTTATTTCATTTTGTATTTTTAGTGCTCGTATCGCAGTATTTTCTTGTTTTTTCGTTTCGATTTTAAAGAAGGATTTATCCGGTTTTTCTTCACTTGTTATTTCTTTTATTCTTGCTCTTATTTTTGCTCCTTTGTTTTTTTCGTTATCTAGTTGTTTGTTTTGTTTTCGAATTTCAAGGTATTCTACGTTTAAGTCCAAGTTTTCACTGTGTAGTTTTGTCATTAATGATTCTAATTTTCTTTGATTCTCTGTGTATATGTTATTTTTTTGTTTGTTTTTTTCTATCGCGAAAGTGATTGTTTCTTTTTTTATTTTCTTTTTCAAATATTTCCAATATTCTAGAGTGTCTTCATATTGGTGTTTGTTTTGGCGGAAATCGCTGATGGTGAGTTTTATTTGTGTCACGTATTGTTTGTCTTCGAGTAGGCTGGTATTAAGTTTCCAATAATTTTTTCCCCAAGTTTTGTTATTTCCCGTTTTTAATGTCAGCATCGGTGCTGCGTTATGATCTGTAAATGTTATTGTTATGTGTTTGAAAGCTTTTATTTTGTTAACGAGTGGAAGGTTACAATATATGCGGTCTATTCTTGATGCGGATTTTGGGGATATGTACGTAAATGTTTTTTTGTGGGGGTATAGGTGTCTAAATGTGTCTTCTAAATTGTATATCGATTTGGTTTCTAACCAGTGTTTTACATCTTTTCTTTCCTTTGATGATTGTGCTAAATTGTCTATTTTGTCATATGTAAAATTGAAATCTCCGCCAATTATGATGTTTTGCTTTATTTCGTTTTGATTGAGGTCTGTGTGTAAACTTTGCATTTGTCTTAGTCTTGTTATTGCGGCGTCATGTGTATTTCCAGATTTTAAGTAAATGTTGTATATTGTAAATATTTCTGTTTTGTTTTCGTTTCGTATTTCTAATGCTATTTTCTGTATGTGGTTGTTTTCAATTATTGTGTGGGTTATGTTTTCATATAAGTTTTCCTGTCTTAATATTATTGCTGTTCCGCTGTGTAGTCTGTTTTGTTCCGGTTGTATTGCATTTGCGTATATTTTGTATTTGTTTTTTGATGCCCATTTTTTTATTTTGTCGTAGTCAATTTTGTGTGTTTCTTGAATAAGCGTAATATGTATCTTTTCTTTTTCGATCAATTGGTCAATGTTTTGTGTATTTCTGTTTAGCCCGTTGACGTTTACTGTTAGAATTTTGAGGTTTTCTGTCGCCATTGGATGTGTGTTGAAAAAAAAAAGACGTTAGCAGACGTTAATATTTTGATTTTTTAGGGAAAGGAAGTGGAAATGGATAGGATAGGGTGCAGGCCCACAACGCTACCTTCTTCTTTCTTTCTTTCTTCTATTTTTCTTTGTTCCAGAATTGGAGCTGGAATTCGATGCTGTGGAAGGTTGATCTTCCTTTTTTCTTTTCTTGTCTTGGTCCGTTGTACCAATGTTAAATTTGCTTCCCATTATTATTGCTTTTTTTTCTACGGCTTTTTGTGTGGTTAGGGGTGAACGTATTGGAGTCATCGGGTTTTCGTTATTTGCTTTGTTTCTGCAGGGAGAGAGAGAATCTTTGGGCAGGGGGTTTTGGGCAATTTTCGGGGTTCCGTATGAAGAGTTATCAGATTCTGTATTGGTCATGATTTTTAGTTCCCCGGATTCGGTAGATTTCATTGGCTCGACGGATTTTTCTTCTTCTATTATATCAACTTCTGAGGGTTGATTCTGTTTTTCGGTTTCACTTTCTTTTTCTTGTTCGTTTTCTGTGGGTAATATTTGTGCTTTGTTTAGTTTCTCCATTTTTTTTTCATGAAGTTTTATTCTATTCAGGATTGGGGACAGGTCCTGTGTCTCTGTTACTATTCCTTTCCCTATGGGGGTCGACTTTTTGGGGAAGGGTGGGAATACGTCATCGTAGGAAGGTTTTGTCTGATTGTATTTTTTACTTATTTTGGAAGCCTCTGGGCACCATTTGCCCCTATGTCCCCTTTCGCCGCATATGGGGCAGATATTCTTTTTTGGGCATTGTGACGCCCAATGGCCGCGTTGGTTGCACATGGAGCAAGCAGGGCCAAAAGATTCGCCTGGTTTAGCAATTTGGATGTTATGTCCAAATATTTTCGTGATGCACTTGACGTTTGCTTCTTGGAAGTCTTCCAGTATCAAATGGACATACCCGTTGTATAGGTTTTTATGGTTTTTGTGAGTCAGAAACCTGTGTTCTATATATGTTCCCCAGTTGAGATCGTTTACCACCTTTTCGAAGTGGGATTTCTCCATTTCTATAGGTACTGGGTTTAAAGTTAGTTGCGTTCTGGGTTTTGGTGGGTTGGAGGCCTGGACGATTATCGCATAATTTTCTGTGACGTCGAAGGGGGTTGGCTCCTTTAGGTCTTTCAAAATGTTTTTCCTGGTCTCCTTAGCAAAGTCTAGGTTGGAATAAGTTATCTTGAAAGTTGACTGTGTTTTATTTATGGTTGTGACACCCACAAGCCCGTCCTTATATTTTTCCAGATAACATTCAAAAAGGCTGATAAAGGTTTCTAATGGGTAGTGGTCATAGTTAAGTATCTTCAGATAGACGGACCTTTCCTCAACAAGATAGTTCGTTTGCAACATATTTGCGTTTGTTGTGTGGTTTTTGCTCCGATCAAAGAGATCGGGGAAAGTATCAAAGAGTTACTGGTACAATTTATACAGGAGTTAAAGACTTTAATTGTTAATTGCTTCCCTGCGGGTGCTAGGCCGGCGTTCTTAATTGCTCTTAATGAGCAGGAGCGCCGGAAGCACCTATACAGTGGAAGCAATCAGAGCACAATTGTTGTGAGGGAGATCGGCGCTCTCAGGAGTTTGCAGCTCTTTGCTGCGTTCCTGCGGTCGCGAAATCTCTCACTACACAAAGTAATAGTTCCACGCGGAGGAGTGCCAAAAAAAGGCACGTAACCTCTGTGAGGAGCTCTGCAGTTTAACAAGGAAAAGAGGTCTAACCTCTGTCTTAAGGCTGTGTTAGACTGACGTACACTTGCACAAAAAGTTGTTAGGTAATCTCAACTAGGATTTACTGCGCGCGAAAGGTGGATAACACCAAACAATGGTGCACATGCAAACACAAACGACACACATGCAAGGTTTTGATACTGCCTGAAATTGACCGCGAGTGGAACCAGTGAAGGCCCCCGTCAGGTAAGTATGCTTTGCACAGCTTCTTGAGAGGTAGCATTTTTGTCGTCCGTCCTTGTGTTTGCCGCATTGTGCATTTCACGGCTTGTTTTATCTGGTCTCCGACAAGCACAACAACCAAATGTGCCGTTAAATTAATTGCTCTCCCGTCCTCCCTCTCTACCTCTCTTTCCTTGGCGTGTGCATACAGACGACACACACGCACTCATGGGATGCACCGCTGTTTCGTGCAATTGTTTTGCGAATGATTAACAGATGGTTATTCCCACATGTGTGGGAATGTGGGCCGTGCCTGGAGGTAGTGCAATACCAGGACAACCCGTGGGCAGGTCGAAGCAAGCTCCGGCACCGTGCCCCCTGTCCAAAAATCAGGTTAATACAAAGACATGCAAGCGAATCGCTTGCGTCCCAGGTATTAAACTGAGAAGAACAGATACTACACTTGATCTTAGCTCTAAAGAGCCGAGAAGCGATGCCGCAACATCCACTGAGTCCGCAACGTCCGGAAGAGTCCGTCTCGCATTTGCTGCCAAATTTTATTCCGGTGAAAAATGAAAAAAAAAAAAAAATTTCCTGGTTTTTTTCCTACCGTTTTTGGCAGGCCATTCAAATTAGTTTGTTCACCACATGACGTCACAAACGGACCCATGACCCACCTCCCAACCCCCGACACGACTCCTCCTGACCGTAACAGGCGAATCCCCCCCGTAGAAACTTCGTTTCTACCTTACGTTTTGCTCTACATCAGAGGATTAGTAAAAGACGGGGATAGCGCGAACGCAGTCCCCACTAGCAGAAATTGTACGGCCGAGTTACCCACATTTGGGGTAATCGCAAGGGTCAGCTAAGCCTAAGTGCAATGGCTAAGCCTCGCCCTGGGCCCACCGCCGGCCTGATCACGGTGAAGGCCCCCGTCAGGTAAGTATGCTTTGCACAGCTTCTTGAGAGGTAGCATTTTTGTCGTCCGTCCTTGTGTTTGCCGCATTGTGCATTTCACGGCTTGTTTTATCTGGTCTCCGACAAGCACAACAACCAAATGTGCCGTTAAATTAATTGCTCTCCCGTCCTCCCTCTCTACCTCTCTTTCCTTGGCGTGTGCATACAGACGACACACACGCACTCATGGGATGCACCGCTGTTTCGTGCAATTGTTTTGCGAATGATTAACAGATGGTTATTCCCACATGTGTGGGAATGTGGGCCGTGCCTGGAGGTAGTGCAATACCAGGACAACCCGTGGGCAGGTCGAAGCAAGCTCCGGCACCGTGCCCCCTGTCCAAAAATCAGGTTAATACAAAGACATGCAAGCGAATCGCTTGCGTCCCAGGTATTAAACTGAGAAGAACAGATACTACACTTGATCTTAGCTCTAAAGAGCCGAGAAGCGATGCCGCAACATCCACTGAGTCCGCAACGTCCGGAAGAGTCCGTCTCGCATTTGCTGCCAAATTTTATTCCGGTGAAAAATGAAAAAAAAAAAAAAATTTCCTGGTTTTTTTCCTACCGTTTTTGGCAGGCCATTCAAATTAGTTTGTTCACCACATGACGTCACAAACGGACCCATGACCCACCTCCCAACCCCCGACACGACTCCTCCTGACCGTAACAGGCGAATCCCCCCCGTAGAAACTTCGTTTCTACCTTACGTTTTGCTCTACATCAGAGGATTAGTAAAAGACGGGGATAGCGCGAACGCAGTCCCCACTAGCAGAAATTGTACGGCCGAGTTACCCACATTTGGGGTAATCGCAAGGGTCAGCTAAGCCTAAGTGCAATGGCTAAGCCTCGCCCTGGGCCCACCGCCGGCCTGATCACGGTGAAGGCCCCCGTCAGGTAAGTATGCTTTGCACAGCTTCTTGAGAGGTAGCATTTTTGTCGTCCGTCCTTGTGTTTGCCGCATTGTGCATTTCACGGCTTGTTTTATCTGGTCTCCGACAAGCACAACAACCAAATGTGCCGTTAAATTAATTGCTCTCCCGTCCTCCCTCTCTACCTCTCTTTCCTTGGCGTGTGCATACAGACGACACACACGCACTCATGGGATGCACCGCTGTTTCGTGCAATTGTTTTGCGAATGATTAACAGATGGTTATTCCCACATGTGTGGGAATGTGGGCCGTGCCTGGAGGTAGTGCAATACCAGGACAACCCGTGGGCAGGTCGAAGCAAGCTCCGGCACCGTGCCCCCTGTCCAAAAATCAGGTTAATACAAAGACATGCAAGCGAATCGCTTGCGTCCCAGGTATTAAACTGAGAAGAACAGATACTACACTTGATCTTAGCTCTAAAGAGCCGAGAAGCGATGCCGCAACATCCACTGAGTCCGCAACGTCCGGAAGAGTCCGTCTCGCATTTGCTGCCAAATTTTATTCCGGTGAAAAATGAAAAAAAAAAAAAAATTTCCTGGTTTTTTTCCTACCGTTTTTGGCAGGCCATTCAAATTAGTTTGTTCACCACATGACGTCACAAACGGACCCATGACCCACCTCCCAACCCCCGACACGACTCCTCCTGACCGTAACAGGCGAATCCCCCCCGTAGAAACTTCGTTTCTACCTTACGTTTTGCTCTACATCAGAGGATTAGTAAAAGACGGGGATAGCGCGAACGCAGTCCCCACTAGCAGAAATTGTACGGCCGAGTTACCCACATTTGGGGTAATCGCAAGGGTCAGCTAAGCCTAAGTGCAATGGCTAAGCCTCGCCCTGGGCCCACCGCCGGCCTGATCACGGTGAAGGCCCCCGTCAGGTAAGTATGCTTTGCACAGCTTCTTGAGAGGTAGCATTTTTGTCGTCCGTCCTTGTGTTTGCCGCATTGTGCATTTCACGGCTTGTTTTATCTGGTCTCCGACAAGCACAACAACCAAATGTGCCGTTAAATTAATTGCTCTCCCGTCCTCCCTCTCTACCTCTCTTTCCTTGGCGTGTGCATACAGACGACACACACGCACTCATGGGATGCACCGCTGTTTCGTGCAATTGTTTTGCGAATGATTAACAGATGGTTATTCCCACATGTGTGGGAATGTGGGCCGTGCCTGGAGGTAGTGCAATACCAGGACAACCCGTGGGCAGGTCGAAGCAAGCTCCGGCACCGTGCCCCCTGTCCAAAAATCAGGTTAATACAAAGACATGCAAGCGAATCGCTTGCGTCCCAGGTATTAAACTGAGAAGAACAGATACTACACTTGATCTTAGCTCTAAAGAGCCGAGAAGCGATGCCGCAACATCCACTGAGTCCGCAACGTCCGGAAGAGTCCGTCTCGCATTTGCTGCCAAATTTTATTCCGGTGAAAAATGAAAAAAAAAAAAAAATTTCCTGGTTTTTTTCCTACCGTTTTTGGCAGGCCATTCAAATTAGTTTGTTCACCACATGACGTCACAAACGGACCCATGACCCACCTCCCAACCCCCGACACGACTCCTCCTGACCGTAACAGGCGAATCCCCCCCGTAGAAACTTCGTTTCTACCTTACGTTTTGCTCTACATCAGAGGATTAGTAAAAGACGGGGATAGCGCGAACGCAGTCCCCACTAGCAGAAATTGTACGGCCGAGTTACCCACATTTGGGGTAATCGCAAGGGTCAGCTAAGCCTAAGTGCAATGGCTAAGCCTCGCCCTGGGCCCACCGCCGGCCTGATCACGGTGAAGGCCCCCGTCAGGTAAGTATGCTTTGCACAGCTTCTTGAGAGGTAGCATTTTTGTCGTCCGTCCTTGTGTTTGCCGCATTGTGCATTTCACGGCTTGTTTTATCTGGTCTCCGACAAGCACAACAACCAAATGTGCCGTTAAATTAATTGCTCTCCCGTCCTCCCTCTCTACCTCTCTTTCCTTGGCGTGTGCATACAGACGACACACACGCACTCATGGGATGCACCGCTGTTTCGTGCAATTGTTTTGCGAATGATTAACAGATGGTTATTCCCACATGTGTGGGAATGTGGGCCGTGCCTGGAGGTAGTGCAATACCAGGACAACCCGTGGGCAGGTCGAAGCAAGCTCCGGCACCGTGCCCCCTGTCCAAAAATCAGGTTAATACAAAGACATGCAAGCGAATCGCTTGCGTCCCAGGTATTAAACTGAGAAGAACAGATACTACACTTGATCTTAGCTCTAAAGAGCCGAGAAGCGATGCCGCAACATCCACTGAGTCCGCAACGTCCGGAAGAGTCCGTCTCGCATTTGCTGCCAAATTTTATTCCGGTGAAAAATGAAAAAAAAAAAAAAATTTCCTGGTTTTTTTCCTACCGTTTTTGGCAGGCCATTCAAATTAGTTTGTTCACCACATGACGTCACAAACGGACCCATGACCCACCTCCCAACCCCCGACACGACTCCTCCTGACCGTAACAGGCGAATCCCCCCCGTAGAAACTTCGTTTCTACCTTACGTTTTGCTCTACATCAGAGGATTAGTAAAAGACGGGGATAGCGCGAACGCAGTCCCCACTAGCAGAAATTGTACGGCCGAGTTACCCACATTTGGGGTAATCGCAAGGGTCAGCTAAGCCTAAGTGCAATGGCTAAGCCTCGCCCTGGGCCCACCGCCGGCCTGATCACGGTGAAGGCCCCCGTCAGGTAAGTATGCTTTGCACAGCTTCTTGAGAGGTAGCATTTTTGTCGTCCGTCCTTGTGTTTGCCGCATTGTGCATTTCACGGCTTGTTTTATCTGGTCTCCGACAAGCACAACAACCAAATGTGCCGTTAAATTAATTGCTCTCCCGTCCTCCCTCTCTACCTCTCTTTCCTTGGCGTGTGCATACAGACGACACACACGCACTCATGGGATGCACCGCTGTTTCGTGCAATTGTTTTGCGAATGATTAACAGATGGTTATTCCCACATGTGTGGGAATGTGGGCCGTGCCTGGAGGTAGTGCAATACCAGGACAACCCGTGGGCAGGTCGAAGCAAGCTCCGGCACCGTGCCCCCTGTCCAAAAATCAGGTTAATACAAAGACATGCAAGCGAATCGCTTGCGTCCCAGGTATTAAACTGAGAAGAACAGATACTACACTTGATCTTAGCTCTAAAGAGCCGAGAAGCGATGCCGCAACATCCACTGAGTCCGCAACGTCCGGAAGAGTCCGTCTCGCATTTGCTGCCAAATTTTATTCCGGTGAAAAATGAAAAAAAAAAAAAAATTTCCTGGTTTTTTTCCTACCGTTTTTGGCAGGCCATTCAAATTAGTTTGTTCACCACATGACGTCACAAACGGACCCATGACCCACCTCCCAACCCCCGACACGACTCCTCCTGACCGTAACAGGCGAATCCCCCCC
The DNA here is from genome assembly GCF_947561715.1 of Ascidia mentula. Taxonomy (NCBI): domain Eukaryota; kingdom Metazoa; phylum Chordata; class Ascidiacea; order Phlebobranchia; family Ascidiidae; genus Ascidia; species Ascidia mentula. The sequence continues at coordinate 252 of NW_028113722.1, read as the reverse complement.
GTAGAAACTTCGTTTCTACCTTACGTTTTGCTCTACATCAGAGGATTAGTAAAAGACGGGGATAGCGCGAACGCAGTCCCCACTAGCAGAAATTGTACGGCCGAGTTACCCACATTTGGGGTAATCGCAAGGGTCAGCTAAGCCTAAGTGCAATGGCTAAGCCTCGCCCTGGGCCCACCGCCGGCCTGATCACGGTGAAGGCCCCCGTCAGGTAAGTATGCTTTGCACAGCTTCTTGAGAGGTAGCATTTTT
>NW_028113721.1:0-23739 GCF_947561715.1 Ascidia mentula | reverse complement strand
GAAGCAAGCTCCGGCACCGTGCCCCCTGTCCAAAAATCAGGTTAATACAAAGACATGCAAGCGAATCGCTTGCGTCCCAGGTATTAAACTGAGAAGAACAGATACTACACTTGATCTTAGCTCTAAAGAGCCGAGAAGCGATGCCGCAACATCCACTGAGTCCGCAACGTCCGGAAGAGTCCGTCTCGCATTTGCTGCCAAATTTTATTCCGGTGAAAAATGAAAAAAAAAAAAAAATTTCCTGGTTTTTTTCCTACCGTTTTTGGCAGGCCATTCAAATTAGTTTGTTCACCACATGACGTCACAAACGGACCCATGACCCACCTCCCAACCCCCGACACGACTCCTCCTGACCGTAACAGGCGAATCCCCCCCGTAGAAACTTCGTTTCTACCTTACGTTTTGCTCTACATCAGAGGATTAGTAAAAGACGGGGATAGCGCGAACGCAGTCCCCACTAGCAGAAATTGTACGGCCGAGTTACCCACATTTGGGGTAATCGCAAGGGTCAGCTAAGCCTAAGTGCAATGGCTAAGCCTCGCCCTGGGCCCACCGCCGGCCTGATCACGGTGAAGGCCCCCGTCAGGTAAGTATGCTTTGCACAGCTTCTTGAGAGGTAGCATTTTTGTCGTCCGTCCTTGTGTTTGCCGCATTGTGCATTTCACGGCTTGTTTTATCTGGTCTCCGACAAGCACAACAACCAAATGTGCCGTTAAATTAATTGCTCTCCCGTCCTCCCTCTCTACCTCTCTTTCCTTGGCGTGTGCATACAGACGACACACACGCACTCATGGGATGCACCGCTGTTTCGTGCAATTGTTTTGCGAATGATTAACAGATGGTTATTCCCACATGTGTGGGAATGTGGGCCGTGCCTGGAGGTAGTGCAATACCAGGACAACCCGTGGGCAGGTCGAAGCAAGCTCCGGCACCGTGCCCCCTGTCCAAAAATCAGGTTAATACAAAGACATGCAAGCGAATCGCTTGCGTCCCAGGTATTAAACTGAGAAGAACAGATACTACACTTGATCTTAGCTCTAAAGAGCCGAGAAGCGATGCCGCAACATCCACTGAGTCCGCAACGTCCGGAAGAGTCCGTCTCGCATTTGCTGCCAAATTTTATTCCGGTGAAAAATGAAAAAAAAAAAAAAATTTCCTGGTTTTTTTCCTACCGTTTTTGGCAGGCCATTCAAATTAGTTTGTTCACCACATGACGTCACAAACGGACCCATGACCCACCTCCCAACCCCCGACACGACTCCTCCTGACCGTAACAGGCGAATCCCCCCCGTAGAAACTTCGTTTCTACCTTACGTTTTGCTCTACATCAGAGGATTAGTAAAAGACGGGGATAGCGCGAACGCAGTCCCCACTAGCAGAAATTGTACGGCCGAGTTACCCACATTTGGGGTAATCGCAAGGGTCAGCTAAGCCTAAGTGCAATGGCTAAGCCTCGCCCTGGGCCCACCGCCGGCCTGATCACGGTGAAGGCCCCCGTCAGGTAAGTATGCTTTGCACAGCTTCTTGAGAGGTAGCATTTTTGTCGTCCGTCCTTGTGTTTGCCGCATTGTGCATTTCACGGCTTGTTTTATCTGGTCTCCGACAAGCACAACAACCAAATGTGCCGTTAAATTAATTGCTCTCCCGTCCTCCCTCTCTACCTCTCTTTCCTTGGCGTGTGCATACAGACGACACACACGCACTCATGGGATGCACCGCTGTTTCGTGCAATTGTTTTGCGAATGATTAACAGATGGTTATTCCCACATGTGTGGGAATGTGGGCCGTGCCTGGAGGTAGTGCAATACCAGGACAACCCGTGGGCAGGTCGAAGCAAGCTCCGGCACCGTGCCCCCTGTCCAAAAATCAGGTTAATACAAAGACATGCAAGCGAATCGCTTGCGTCCCAGGTATTAAACTGAGAAGAACAGATACTACACTTGATCTTAGCTCTAAAGAGCCGAGAAGCGATGCCGCAACATCCACTGAGTCCGCAACGTCCGGAAGAGTCCGTCTCGCATTTGCTGCCAAATTTTATTCCGGTGAAAAATGAAAAAAAAAAAAAAATTTCCTGGTTTTTTTCCTACCGTTTTTGGCAGGCCATTCAAATTAGTTTGTTCACCACATGACGTCACAAACGGACCCATGACCCACCTCCCAACCCCCGACACGACTCCTCCTGACCGTAACAGGCGAATCCCCCCCGTAGAAACTTCGTTTCTACCTTACGTTTTGCTCTACATCAGAGGATTAGTAAAAGACGGGGATAGCGCGAACGCAGTCCCCACTAGCAGAAATTGTACGGCCGAGTTACCCACATTTGGGGTAATCGCAAGGGTCAGCTAAGCCTAAGTGCAATGGCTAAGCCTCGCCCTGGGCCCACCGCCGGCCTGATCACGGTGAAGGCCCCCGTCAGGTAAGTATGCTTTGCACAGCTTCTTGAGAGGTAGCATTTTTGTCGTCCGTCCTTGTGTTTGCCGCATTGTGCATTTCACGGCTTGTTTTATCTGGTCTCCGACAAGCACAACAACCAAATGTGCCGTTAAATTAATTGCTCTCCCGTCCTCCCTCTCTACCTCTCTTTCCTTGGCGTGTGCATACAGACGACACACACGCACTCATGGGATGCACCGCTGTTTCGTGCAATTGTTTTGCGAATGATTAACAGATGGTTATTCCCACATGTGTGGGAATGTGGGCCGTGCCTGGAGGTAGTGCAATACCAGGACAACCCGTGGGCAGGTCGAAGCAAGCTCCGGCACCGTGCCCCCTGTCCAAAAATCAGGTTAATACAAAGACATGCAAGCGAATCGCTTGCGTCCCAGGTATTAAACTGAGAAGAACAGATACTACACTTGATCTTAGCTCTAAAGAGCCGAGAAGCGATGCCGCAACATCCACTGAGTCCGCAACGTCCGGAAGAGTCCGTCTCGCATTTGCTGCCAAATTTTATTCCGGTGAAAAATGAAAAAAAAAAAAAAATTTCCTGGTTTTTTTCCTACCGTTTTTGGCAGGCCATTCAAATTAGTTTGTTCACCACATGACGTCACAAACGGACCCATGACCCACCTCCCAACCCCCGACACGACTCCTCCTGACCGTAACAGGCGAATCCCCCCCGTAGAAACTTCGTTTCTACCTTACGTTTTGCTCTACATCAGAGGATTAGTAAAAGACGGGGATAGCGCGAACGCAGTCCCCACTAGCAGAAATTGTACGGCCGAGTTACCCACATTTGGGGTAATCGCAAGGGTCAGCTAAGCCTAAGTGCAATGGCTAAGCCTCGCCCTGGGCCCACCGCCGGCCTGATCACGGTGAAGGCCCCCGTCAGGTAAGTATGCTTTGCACAGCTTCTTGAGAGGTAGCATTTTTGTCGTCCGTCCTTGTGTTTGCCGCATTGTGCATTTCACGGCTTGTTTTATCTGGTCTCCGACAAGCACAACAACCAAATGTGCCGTTAAATTAATTGCTCTCCCGTCCTCCCTCTCTACCTCTCTTTCCTTGGCGTGTGCATACAGACGACACACACGCACTCATGGGATGCACCGCTGTTTCGTGCAATTGTTTTGCGAATGATTAACAGATGGTTATTCCCACATGTGTGGGAATGTGGGCCGTGCCTGGAGGTAGTGCAATACCAGGACAACCCGTGGGCAGGTCGAAGCAAGCTCCGGCACCGTGCCCCCTGTCCAAAAATCAGGTTAATACAAAGACATGCAAGCGAATCGCTTGCGTCCCAGGTATTAAACTGAGAAGAACAGATACTACACTTGATCTTAGCTCTAAAGAGCCGAGAAGCGATGCCGCAACATCCACTGAGTCCGCAACGTCCGGAAGAGTCCGTCTCGCATTTGCTGCCAAATTTTATTCCGGTGAAAAATGAAAAAAAAAAAAAAATTTCCTGGTTTTTTTCCTACCGTTTTTGGCAGGCCATTCAAATTAGTTTGTTCACCACATGACGTCACAAACGGACCCATGACCCACCTCCCAACCCCCGACACGACTCCTCCTGACCGTAACAGGCGAATCCCCCCCGTAGAAACTTCGTTTCTACCTTACGTTTTGCTCTACATCAGAGGATTAGTAAAAGACGGGGATAGCGCGAACGCAGTCCCCACTAGCAGAAATTGTACGGCCGAGTTACCCACATTTGGGGTAATCGCAAGGGTCAGCTAAGCCTAAGTGCAATGGCTAAGCCTCGCCCTGGGCCCACCGCCGGCCTGATCACGGTGAAGGCCCCCGTCAGGTAAGTATGCTTTGCACAGCTTCTTGAGAGGTAGCATTTTTGTCGTCCGTCCTTGTGTTTGCCGCATTGTGCATTTCACGGCTTGTTTTATCTGGTCTCCGACAAGCACAACAACCAAATGTGCCGTTAAATTAATTGCTCTCCCGTCCTCCCTCTCTACCTCTCTTTCCTTGGCGTGTGCATACAGACGACACACACGCACTCATGGGATGCACCGCTGTTTCGTGCAATTGTTTTGCGAATGATTAACAGATGGTTATTCCCACATGTGTGGGAATGTGGGCCGTGCCTGGAGGTAGTGCAATACCAGGACAACCCGTGGGCAGGTCGAAGCAAGCTCCGGCACCGTGCCCCCTGTCCAAAAATCAGGTTAATACAAAGACATGCAAGCGAATCGCTTGCGTCCCAGGTATTAAACTGAGAAGAACAGATACTACACTTGATCTTAGCTCTAAAGAGCCGAGAAGCGATGCCGCAACATCCACTGAGTCCGCAACGTCCGGAAGAGTCCGTCTCGCATTTGCTGCCAAATTTTATTCCGGTGAAAAATGAAAAAAAAAAAAAAATTTCCTGGTTTTTTTCCTACCGTTTTTGGCAGGCCATTCAAATTAGTTTGTTCACCACATGACGTCACAAACGGACCCATGACCCACCTCCCAACCCCCGACACGACTCCTCCTGACCGTAACAGGCGAATCCCCCCCGTAGAAACTTCGTTTCTACCTTACGTTTTGCTCTACATCAGAGGATTAGTAAAAGACGGGGATAGCGCGAACGCAGTCCCCACTAGCAGAAATTGTACGGCCGAGTTACCCACATTTGGGGTAATCGCAAGGGTCAGCTAAGCCTAAGTGCAATGGCTAAGCCTCGCCCTGGGCCCACCGCCGGCCTGATCACGGTGAAGGCCCCCGTCAGGTAAGTATGCTTTGCACAGCTTCTTGAGAGGTAGCATTTTTGTCGTCCGTCCTTGTGTTTGCCGCATTGTGCATTTCACGGCTTGTTTTATCTGGTCTCCGACAAGCACAACAACCAAATGTGCCGTTAAATTAATTGCTCTCCCGTCCTCCCTCTCTACCTCTCTTTCCTTGGCGTGTGCATACAGACGACACACACGCACTCATGGGATGCACCGCTGTTTCGTGCAATTGTTTTGCGAATGATTAACAGATGGTTATTCCCACATGTGTGGGAATGTGGGCCGTGCCTGGAGGTAGTGCAATACCAGGACAACCCGTGGGCAGGTCGAAGCAAGCTCCGGCACCGTGCCCCCTGTCCAAAAATCAGGTTAATACAAAGACATGCAAGCGAATCGCTTGCGTCCCAGGTATTAAACTGAGAAGAACAGATACTACACTTGATCTTAGCTCTAAAGAGCCGAGAAGCGATGCCGCAACATCCACTGAGTCCGCAACGTCCGGAAGAGTCCGTCTCGCATTTGCTGCCAAATTTTATTCCGGTGAAAAATGAAAAAAAAAAAAAAATTTCCTGGTTTTTTTCCTACCGTTTTTGGCAGGCCATTCAAATTAGTTTGTTCACCACATGACGTCACAAACGGACCCATGACCCACCTCCCAACCCCCGACACGACTCCTCCTGACCGTAACAGGCGAATCCCCCCCGTAGAAACTTCGTTTCTACCTTACGTTTTGCTCTACATCAGAGGATTAGTAAAAGACGGGGATAGCGCGAACGCAGTCCCCACTAGCAGAAATTGTACGGCCGAGTTACCCACATTTGGGGTAATCGCAAGGGTCAGCTAAGCCTAAGTGCAATGGCTAAGCCTCGCCCTGGGCCCACCGCCGGCCTGATCACGGTGAAGGCCCCCGTCAGGTAAGTATGCTTTGCACAGCTTCTTGAGAGGTAGCATTTTTGTCGTCCGTCCTTGTGTTTGCCGCATTGTGCATTTCACGGCTTGTTTTATCTGGTCTCCGACAAGCACAACAACCAAATGTGCCGTTAAATTAATTGCTCTCCCGTCCTCCCTCTCTACCTCTCTTTCCTTGGCGTGTGCATACAGACGACACACACGCACTCATGGGATGCACCGCTGTTTCGTGCAATTGTTTTGCGAATGATTAACAGATGGTTATTCCCACATGTGTGGGAATGTGGGCCGTGCCTGGAGGTAGTGCAATACCAGGACAACCCGTGGGCAGGTCGAAGCAAGCTCCGGCACCGTGCCCCCTGTCCAAAAATCAGGTTAATACAAAGACATGCAAGCGAATCGCTTGCGTCCCAGGTATTAAACTGAGAAGAACAGATACTACACTTGATCTTAGCTCTAAAGAGCCGAGAAGCGATGCCGCAACATCCACTGAGTCCGCAACGTCCGGAAGAGTCCGTCTCGCATTTGCTGCCAAATTTTATTCCGGTGAAAAATGAAAAAAAAAAAAAAATTTCCTGGTTTTTTTCCTACCGTTTTTGGCAGGCCATTCAAATTAGTTTGTTCACCACATGACGTCACAAACGGACCCATGACCCACCTCCCAACCCCCGACACGACTCCTCCTGACCGTAACAGGCGAATCCCCCCCGTAGAAACTTCGTTTCTACCTTACGTTTTGCTCTACATCAGAGGATTAGTAAAAGACGGGGATAGCGCGAACGCAGTCCCCACTAGCAGAAATTGTACGGCCGAGTTACCCACATTTGGGGTAATCGCAAGGGTCAGCTAAGCCTAAGTGCAATGGCTAAGCCTCGCCCTGGGCCCACCGCCGGCCTGATCACGGTGAAGGCCCCCGTCAGGTAAGTATGCTTTGCACAGCTTCTTGAGAGGTAGCATTTTTGTCGTCCGTCCTTGTGTTTGCCGCATTGTGCATTTCACGGCTTGTTTTATCTGGTCTCCGACAAGCACAACAACCAAATGTGCCGTTAAATTAATTGCTCTCCCGTCCTCCCTCTCTACCTCTCTTTCCTTGGCGTGTGCATACAGACGACACACACGCACTCATGGGATGCACCGCTGTTTCGTGCAATTGTTTTGCGAATGATTAACAGATGGTTATTCCCACATGTGTGGGAATGTGGGCCGTGCCTGGAGGTAGTGCAATACCAGGACAACCCGTGGGCAGGTCGAAGCAAGCTCCGGCACCGTGCCCCCTGTCCAAAAATCAGGTTAATACAAAGACATGCAAGCGAATCGCTTGCGTCCCAGGTATTAAACTGAGAAGAACAGATACTACACTTGATCTTAGCTCTAAAGAGCCGAGAAGCGATGCCGCAACATCCACTGAGTCCGCAACGTCCGGAAGAGTCCGTCTCGCATTTGCTGCCAAATTTTATTCCGGTGAAAAATGAAAAAAAAAAAAAAATTTCCTGGTTTTTTTCCTACCGTTTTTGGCAGGCCATTCAAATTAGTTTGTTCACCACATGACGTCACAAACGGACCCATGACCCACCTCCCAACCCCCGACACGACTCCTCCTGACCGTAACAGGCGAATCCCCCCCGTAGAAACTTCGTTTCTACCTTACGTTTTGCTCTACATCAGAGGATTAGTAAAAGACGGGGATAGCGCGAACGCAGTCCCCACTAGCAGAAATTGTACGGCCGAGTTACCCACATTTGGGGTAATCGCAAGGGTCAGCTAAGCCTAAGTGCAATGGCTAAGCCTCGCCCTGGGCCCACCGCCGGCCTGATCACGGTGAAGGCCCCCGTCAGGTAAGTATGCTTTGCACAGCTTCTTGAGAGGTAGCATTTTTGTCGTCCGTCCTTGTGTTTGCCGCATTGTGCATTTCACGGCTTGTTTTATCTGGTCTCCGACAAGCACAACAACCAAATGTGCCGTTAAATTAATTGCTCTCCCGTCCTCCCTCTCTACCTCTCTTTCCTTGGCGTGTGCATACAGACGACACACACGCACTCATGGGATGCACCGCTGTTTCGTGCAATTGTTTTGCGAATGATTAACAGATGGTTATTCCCACATGTGTGGGAATGTGGACCGTGCCTGGAGGTAGTGCAATACCAGGACAACCCGTGGGCAGGTCGAAGCAAGCTCCGGCACCGTGCCCCCTGTCCAAAAATCAGGTTAATACAAAGACATGCAAGCGAATCGCTTGCGTCCCAGGTATTAAACTGAGAAGAACAGATACTACACTTGATCTTAGCTCTAAAGAGCCGAGAAGCGATGCCGCAACATCCACTGAGTCCGCAACGTCCGGAAGAGTCCGTCTCGCATTTGCTGCCAAATTTTATTCCGGTGAAAAATGAAAAAAAAAAAAAAATTTCCTGGTTTTTTTCCTACCGTTTTTGGCAGGCCATTCAAATTAGTTTGTTCACCACATGACGTCACAAACGGACCCATGACCCACCTCCCAACCCCCGACACGACTCCTCCTGACCGTAACAGGCGAATCCCCCCCGTAGAAACTTCGTTTCTACCTTACGTTTTGCTCTACATCAGAGGATTAGTAAAAGACGGGGATAGCGCGAACGCAGTCCCCACTAGCAGAAATTGTACGGCCGAGTTACCCACATTTGGGGTAATCGCAAGGGTCAGCTAAGCCTAAGTGCAATGGCTAAGCCTCGCCCTGGGCCCACCGCCGGCCTGATCACGGTGAAGGCCCCCGTCAGGTAAGTATGCTTTGCACAGCTTCTTGAGAGGTAGCATTTTTGTCGTCCGTCCTTGTGTTTGCCGCATTGTGCATTTCACGGCTTGTTTTATCTGGTCTCCGACAAGCACAACAACCAAATGTGCCGTTAAATTAATTGCTCTCCCGTCCTCCCTCTCTACCTCTCTTTCCTTGGCGTGTGCATACAGACGACACACACGCACTCATGGGATGCACCGCTGTTTCGTGCAATTGTTTTGCGAATGATTAACAGATGGTTATTCCCACATGTGTGGGAATGTGGGCCGTGCCTGGAGGTAGTGCAATACCAGGACAACCCGTGGGCAGGTCGAAGCAAGCTCCGGCACCGTGCCCCCTGTCCAAAAATCAGGTTAATACAAAGACATGCAAGCGAATCGCTTGCGTCCCAGGTATTAAACTGAGAAGAACAGATACTACACTTGATCTTAGCTCTAAAGAGCCGAGAAGCGATGCCGCAACATCCACTGAGTCCGCAACGTCCGGAAGAGTCCGTCTCGCATTTGCTGCCAAATTTTATTCCGGTGAAAAATGAAAAAAAAAAAAAAATTTCCTGGTTTTTTTCCTACCGTTTTTGGCAGGCCATTCAAATTAGTTTGTTCACCACATGACGTCACAAACGGACCCATGACCCACCTCCCAACCCCCGACACGACTCCTCCTGACCGTAACAGGCGAATCCCCCCCGTAGAAACTTCGTTTCTACCTTACGTTTTGCTCTACATCAGAGGATTAGTAAAAGACGGGGATAGCGCGAACGCAGTCCCCACTAGCAGAAATTGTACGGCCGAGTTACCCACATTTGGGGTAATCGCAAGGGTCAGCTAAGCCTAAGTGCAATGGCTAAGCCTCGCCCTGGGCCCACCGCCGGCCTGATCACGGTGAAGGCCCCCGTCAGGTAAGTATGCTTTGCACAGCTTCTTGAGAGGTAGCATTTTTGTCGTCCGTCCTTGTGTTTGCCGCATTGTGCATTTCACGGCTTGTTTTATCTGGTCTCCGACAAGCACAACAACCAAATGTGCCGTTAAATTAATTGCTCTCCCGTCCTCCCTCTCTACCTCTCTTTCCTTGGCGTGTGCATACAGACGACACACACGCACTCATGGGATGCACCGCTGTTTCGTGCAATTGTTTTGCGAATGATTAACAGATGGTTATTCCCACATGTGTGGGAATGTGGGCCGTGCCTGGAGGTAGTGCAATACCAGGACAACCCGTGGGCAGGTCGAAGCAAGCTCCGGCACCGTGCCCCCTGTCCAAAAATCAGGTTAATACAAAGACATGCAAGCGAATCGCTTGCGTCCCAGGTATTAAACTGAGAAGAACAGATACTACACTTGATCTTAGCTCTAAAGAGCCGAGAAGCGATGCCGCAACATCCACTGAGTCCGCAACGTCCGGAAGAGTCCGTCTCGCATTTGCTGCCAAATTTTATTCCGGTGAAAAATGAAAAAAAAAAAAAAATTTCCTGGTTTTTTTCCTACCGTTTTTGGCAGGCCATTCAAATTAGTTTGTTCACCACATGACGTCACAAACGGACCCATGACCCACCTCCCAACCCCCGACACGACTCCTCCTGACCGTAACAGGCGAATCCCCCCCGTAGAAACTTCGTTTCTACCTTACGTTTTGCTCTACATCAGAGGATTAGTAAAAGACGGGGATAGCGCGAACGCAGTCCCCACTAGCAGAAATTGTACGGCCGAGTTACCCACATTTGGGGTAATCGCAAGGGTCAGCTAAGCCTAAGTGCAATGGCTAAGCCTCGCCCTGGGCCCACCGCCGGCCTGATCACGGTGAAGGCCCCCGTCAGGTAAGTATGCTTTGCACAGCTTCTTGAGAGGTAGCATTTTTGTCGTCCGTCCTTGTGTTTGCCGCATTGTGCATTTCACGGCTTGTTTTATCTGGTCTCCGACAAGCACAACAACCAAATGTGCCGTTAAATTAATTGCTCTCCCGTCCTCCCTCTCTACCTCTCTTTCCTTGGCGTGTGCATACAGACGACACACACGCACTCATGGGATGCACCGCTGTTTCGTGCAATTGTTTTGCGAATGATTAACAGATGGTTATTCCCACATGTGTGGGAATGTGGGCCGTGCCTGGAGGTAGTGCAATACCAGGACAACCCGTGGGCAGGTCGAAGCAAGCTCCGGCACCGTGCCCCCTGTCCAAAAATCAGGTTAATACAAAGACATGCAAGCGAATCGCTTGCGTCCCAGGTATTAAACTGAGAAGAACAGATACTACACTTGATCTTAGCTCTAAAGAGCCGAGAAGCGATGCCGCAACATCCACTGAGTCCGCAACGTCCGGAAGAGTCCGTCTCGCATTTGCTGCCAAATTTTATTCCGGTGAAAAATGAAAAAAAAAAAAAAATTTCCTGGTTTTTTTCCTACCGTTTTTGGCAGGCCATTCAAATTAGTTTGTTCACCACATGACGTCACAAACGGACCCATGACCCACCTCCCAACCCCCGACACGACTCCTCCTGACCGTAACAGGCGAATCCCCCCCGTAGAAACTTCGTTTCTACCTTACGTTTTGCTCTACATCAGAGGATTAGTAAAAGACGGGGATAGCGCGAACGCAGTCCCCACTAGCAGAAATTGTACGGCCGAGTTACCCACATTTGGGGTAATCGCAAGGGTCAGCTAAGCCTAAGTGCAATGGCTAAGCCTCGCCCTGGGCCCACCGCCGGCCTGATCACGGTGAAGGCCCCCGTCAGGTAAGTATGCTTTGCACAGCTTCTTGAGAGGTAGCATTTTTGTCGTCCGTCCTTGTGTTTGCCGCATTGTGCATTTCACGGCTTGTTTTATCTGGTCTCCGACAAGCACAACAACCAAATGTGCCGTTAAATTAATTGCTCTCCCGTCCTCCCTCTCTACCTCTCTTTCCTTGGCGTGTGCATACAGACGACACACACGCACTCATGGGATGCACCGCTGTTTCGTGCAATTGTTTTGCGAATGATTAACAGATGGTTATTCCCACATGTGTGGGAATGTGGGCCGTGCCTGGAGGTAGTGCAATACCAGGACAACCCGTGGGCAGGTCGAAGCAAGCTCCGGCACCGTGCCCCCTGTCCAAAAATCAGGTTAATACAAAGACATGCAAGCGAATCGCTTGCGTCCCAGGTATTAAACTGAGAAGAACAGATACTACACTTGATCTTAGCTCTAAAGAGCCGAGAAGCGATGCCGCAACATCCACTGAGTCCGCAACGTCCGGAAGAGTCCGTCTCGCATTTGCTGCCAAATTTTATTCCGGTGAAAAATGAAAAAAAAAAAAAAATTTCCTGGTTTTTTTCCTACCGTTTTTGGCAGGCCATTCAAATTAGTTTGTTCACCACATGACGTCACAAACGGACCCATGACCCACCTCCCAACCCCCGACACGACTCCTCCTGACCGTAACAGGCGAATCCCCCCCGTAGAAACTTCGTTTCTACCTTACGTTTTGCTCTACATCAGAGGATTAGTAAAAGACGGGGATAGCGCGAACGCAGTCCCCACTAGCAGAAATTGTACGGCCGAGTTACCCACATTTGGGGTAATCGCAAGGGTCAGCTAAGCCTAAGTGCAATGGCTAAGCCTCGCCCTGGGCCCACCGCCGGCCTGATCACGGTGAAGGCCCCCGTCAGGTAAGTATGCTTTGCACAGCTTCTTGAGAGGTAGCATTTTTGTCGTCCGTCCTTGTGTTTGCCGCATTGTGCATTTCACGGCTTGTTTTATCTGGTCTCCGACAAGCACAACAACCAAATGTGCCGTTAAATTAATTGCTCTCCCGTCCTCCCTCTCTACCTCTCTTTCCTTGGCGTGTGCATACAGACGACACACACGCACTCATGGGATGCACCGCTGTTTCGTGCAATTGTTTTGCGAATGATTAACAGATGGTTATTCCCACATGTGTGGGAATGTGGGCCGTGCCTGGAGGTAGTGCAATACCAGGACAACCCGTGGGCAGGTCGAAGCAAGCTCCGGCACCGTGCCCCCTGTCCAAAAATCAGGTTAATACAAAGACATGCAAGCGAATCGCTTGCGTCCCAGGTATTAAACTGAGAAGAACAGATACTACACTTGATCTTAGCTCTAAAGAGCCGAGAAGCGATGCCGCAACATCCACTGAGTCCGCAACGTCCGGAAGAGTCCGTCTCGCATTTGCTGCCAAATTTTATTCCGGTGAAAAATGAAAAAAAAAAAAAAATTTCCTGGTTTTTTTCCTACCGTTTTTGGCAGGCCATTCAAATTAGTTTGTTCACCACATGACGTCACAAACGGACCCATGACCCACCTCCCAACCCCCGACACGACTCCTCCTGACCGTAACAGGCGAATCCCCCCCGTAGAAACTTCGTTTCTACCTTACGTTTTGCTCTACATCAGAGGATTAGTAAAAGACGGGGATAGCGCGAACGCAGTCCCCACTAGCAGAAATTGTACGGCCGAGTTACCCACATTTGGGGTAATCGCAAGGGTCAGCTAAGCCTAAGTGCAATGGCTAAGCCTCGCCCTGGGCCCACCGCCGGCCTGATCACGGTGAAGGCCCCCGTCAGGTAAGTATGCTTTGCACAGCTTCTTGAGAGGTAGCATTTTTGTCGTCCGTCCTTGTGTTTGCCGCATTGTGCATTTCACGGCTTGTTTTATCTGGTCTCCGACAAGCACAACAACCAAATGTGCCGTTAAATTAATTGCTCTCCCGTCCTCCCTCTCTACCTCTCTTTCCTTGGCGTGTGCATACAGACGACACACACGCACTCATGGGATGCACCGCTGTTTCGTGCAATTGTTTTGCGAATGATTAACAGATGGTTATTCCCACATGTGTGGGAATGTGGGCCGTGCCTGGAGGTAGTGCAATACCAGGACAACCCGTGGGCAGGTCGAAGCAAGCTCCGGCACCGTGCCCCCTGTCCAAAAATCAGGTTAATACAAAGACATGCAAGCGAATCGCTTGCGTCCCAGGTATTAAACTGAGAAGAACAGATACTACACTTGATCTTAGCTCTAAAGAGCCGAGAAGCGATGCCGCAACATCCACTGAGTCCGCAACGTCCGGAAGAGTCCGTCTCGCATTTGCTGCCAAATTTTATTCCGGTGAAAAATGAAAAAAAAAAAAAAATTTCCTGGTTTTTTTCCTACCGTTTTTGGCAGGCCATTCAAATTAGTTTGTTCACCACATGACGTCACAAACGGACCCATGACCCACCTCCCAACCCCCGACACGACTCCTCCTGACCGTAACAGGCGAATCCCCCCCGTAGAAACTTCGTTTCTACCTTACGTTTTGCTCTACATCAGAGGATTAGTAAAAGACGGGGATAGCGCGAACGCAGTCCCCACTAGCAGAAATTGTACGGCCGAGTTACCCACATTTGGGGTAATCGCAAGGGTCAGCTAAGCCTAAGTGCAATGGCTAAGCCTCGCCCTGGGCCCACCGCCGGCCTGATCACGGTGAAGGCCCCCGTCAGGTAAGTATGCTTTGCACAGCTTCTTGAGAGGTAGCATTTTTGTCGTCCGTCCTTGTGTTTGCCGCATTGTGCATTTCACGGCTTGTTTTATCTGGTCTCCGACAAGCACAACAACCAAATGTGCCGTTAAATTAATTGCTCTCCCGTCCTCCCTCTCTACCTCTCTTTCCTTGGCGTGTGCATACAGACGACACACACGCACTCATGGGATGCACCGCTGTTTCGTGCAATTGTTTTGCGAATGATTAACAGATGGTTATTCCCACATGTGTGGGAATGTGGGCCGTGCCTGGAGGTAGTGCAATACCAGGACAACCCGTGGGCAGGTCGAAGCAAGCTCCGGCACCGTGCCCCCTGTCCAAAAATCAGGTTAATACAAAGACATGCAAGCGAATCGCTTGCGTCCCAGGTATTAAACTGAGAAGAACAGATACTACACTTGATCTTAGCTCTAAAGAGCCGAGAAGCGATGCCGCAACATCCACTGAGTCCGCAACGTCCGGAAGAGTCCGTCTCGCATTTGCTGCCAAATTTTATTCCGGTGAAAAATGAAAAAAAAAAAAAAATTTCCTGGTTTTTTTCCTACCGTTTTTGGCAGGCCATTCAAATTAGTTTGTTCACCACATGACGTCACAAACGGACCCATGACCCACCTCCCAACCCCCGACACGACTCCTCCTGACCGTAACAGGCGAATCCCCCCCGTAGAAACTTCGTTTCTACCTTACGTTTTGCTCTACATCAGAGGATTAGTAAAAGACGGGGATAGCGCGAACGCAGTCCCCACTAGCAGAAATTGTACGGCCGAGTTACCCACATTTGGGGTAATCGCAAGGGTCAGCTAAGCCTAAGTGCAATGGCTAAGCCTCGCCCTGGGCCCACCGCCGGCCTGATCACGGTGAAGGCCCCCGTCAGGTAAGTATGCTTTGCACAGCTTCTTGAGAGGTAGCATTTTTGTCGTCCGTCCTTGTGTTTGCCGCATTGTGCATTTCACGGCTTGTTTTATCTGGTCTCCGACAAGCACAACAACCAAATGTGCCGTTAAATTAATTGCTCTCCCGTCCTCCCTCTCTACCTCTCTTTCCTTGGCGTGTGCATACAGACGACACACACGCACTCATGGGATGCACCGCTGTTTCGTGCAATTGTTTTGCGAATGATTAACAGATGGTTATTCCCACATGTGTGGGAATGTGGGCCGTGCCTGGAGGTAGTGCAATACCAGGACAACCCGTGGGCAGGTCGAAGCAAGCTCCGGCACCGTGCCCCCTGTCCAAAAATCAGGTTAATACAAAGACATGCAAGCGAATCGCTTGCGTCCCAGGTATTAAACTGAGAAGAACAGATACTACACTTGATCTTAGCTCTAAAGAGCCGAGAAGCGATGCCGCAACATCCACTGAGTCCGCAACGTCCGGAAGAGTCCGTCTCGCATTTGCTGCCAAATTTTATTCCGGTGAAAAATGAAAAAAAAAAAAAAATTTCCTGGTTTTTTTCCTACCGTTTTTGGCAGGCCATTCAAATTAGTTTGTTCACCACATGACGTCACAAACGGACCCATGACCCACCTCCCAACCCCCGACACGACTCCTCCTGACCGTAACAGGCGAATCCCCCCCGTAGAAACTTCGTTTCTACCTTACGTTTTGCTCTACATCAGAGGATTAGTAAAAGACGGGGATAGCGCGAACGCAGTCCCCACTAGCAGAAATTGTACGGCCGAGTTACCCACATTTGGGGTAATCGCAAGGGTCAGCTAAGCCTAAGTGCAATGGCTAAGCCTCGCCCTGGGCCCACCGCCGGCCTGATCACGGTGAAGGCCCCCGTCAGGTAAGTATGCTTTGCACAGCTTCTTGAGAGGTAGCATTTTTGTCGTCCGTCCTTGTGTTTGCCGCATTGTGCATTTCACGGCTTGTTTTATCTGGTCTCCGACAAGCACAACAACCAAATGTGCCGTTAAATTAATTGCTCTCCCGTCCTCCCTCTCTACCTCTCTTTCCTTGGCGTGTGCATACAGACGACACACACGCACTCATGGGATGCACCGCTGTTTCGTGCAATTGTTTTGCGAATGATTAACAGATGGTTATTCCCACATGTGTGGGAATGTGGGCCGTGCCTGGAGGTAGTGCAATACCAGGACAACCCGTGGGCAGGTCGAAGCAAGCTCCGGCACCGTGCCCCCTGTCCAAAAATCAGGTTAATACAAAGACATGCAAGCGAATCGCTTGCGTCCCAGGTATTAAACTGAGAAGAACAGATACTACACTTGATCTTAGCTCTAAAGAGCCGAGAAGCGATGCCGCAACATCCACTGAGTCCGCAACGTCCGGAAGAGTCCGTCTCGCATTTGCTGCCAAATTTTATTCCGGTGAAAAATGAAAAAAAAAAAAAAATTTCCTGGTTTTTTTCCTACCGTTTTTGGCAGGCCATTCAAATTAGTTTGTTCACCACATGACGTCACAAACGGACCCATGACCCACCTCCCAACCCCCGACACGACTCCTCCTGACCGTAACAGGCGAATCCCCCCCGTAGAAACTTCGTTTCTACCTTACGTTTTGCTCTACATCAGAGGATTAGTAAAAGACGGGGATAGCGCGAACGCAGTCCCCACTAGCAGAAATTGTACGGCCGAGTTACCCACATTTGGGGTAATCGCAAGGGTCAGCTAAGCCTAAGTGCAATGGCTAAGCCTCGCCCTGGGCCCACCGCCGGCCTGATCACGGTGAAGGCCCCCGTCAGGTAAGTATGCTTTGCACAGCTTCTTGAGAGGTAGCATTTTTGTCGTCCGTCCTTGTGTTTGCCGCATTGTGCATTTCACGGCTTGTTTTATCTGGTCTCCGACAAGCACAACAACCAAATGTGCCGTTAAATTAATTGCTCTCCCGTCCTCCCTCTCTACCTCTCTTTCCTTGGCGTGTGCATACAGACGACACACACGCACTCATGGGATGCACCGCTGTTTCGTGCAATTGTTTTGCGAATGATTAACAGATGGTTATTCCCACATGTGTGGGAATGTGGGCCGTGCCTGGAGGTAGTGCAATACCAGGACAACCCGTGGGCAGGTCGAAGCAAGCTCCGGCACCGTGCCCCCTGTCCAAAAATCAGGTTAATACAAAGACATGCAAGCGAATCGCTTGCGTCCCAGGTATTAAACTGAGAAGAACAGATACTACACTTGATCTTAGCTCTAAAGAGCCGAGAAGCGATGCCGCAACATCCACTGAGTCCGCAACGTCCGGAAGAGTCCGTCTCGCATTTGCTGCCAAATTTTATTCCGGTGAAAAATGAAAAAAAAAAAAAAATTTCCTGGTTTTTTTCCTACCGTTTTTGGCAGGCCATTCAAATTAGTTTGTTCACCACATGACGTCACAAACGGACCCATGACCCACCTCCCAACCCCCGACACGACTCCTCCTGACCGTAACAGGCGAATCCCCCCCGTAGAAACTTCGTTTCTACCTTACGTTTTGCTCTACATCAGAGGATTAGTAAAAGACGGGGATAGCGCGAACGCAGTCCCCACTAGCAGAAATTGTACGGCCGAGTTACCCACATTTGGGGTAATCGCAAGGGTCAGCTAAGCCTAAGTGCAATGGCTAAGCCTCGCCCTGGGCCCACCGCCGGCCTGATCACGGTGAAGGCCCCCGTCAGGTAAGTATGCTTTGCACAGCTTCTTGAGAGGTAGCATTTTTGTCGTCCGTCCTTGTGTTTGCCGCATTGTGCATTTCACGGCTTGTTTTATCTGGTCTCCGACAAGCACAACAACCAAATGTGCCGTTAAATTAATTGCTCTCCCGTCCTCCCTCTCTACCTCTCTTTCCTTGGCGTGTGCATACAGACGACACACACGCACTCATGGGATGCACCGCTGTTTCGTGCAATTGTTTTGCGAATGATTAACAGATGGTTATTCCCACATGTGTGGGAATGTGGGCCGTGCCTGGAGGTAGTGCAATACCAGGACAACCCGTGGGCAGGTCGAAGCAAGCTCCGGCACCGTGCCCCCTGTCCAAAAATCAGGTTAATACAAAGACATGCAAGCGAATCGCTTGCGTCCCAGGTATTAAACTGAGAAGAACAGATACTACACTTGATCTTAGCTCTAAAGAGCCGAGAAGCGATGCCGCAACATCCACTGAGTCCGCAACGTCCGGAAGAGTCCGTCTCGCATTTGCTGCCAAATTTTATTCCGGTGAAAAATGAAAAAAAAAAAAAAATTTCCTGGTTTTTTTCCTACCGTTTTTGGCAGGCCATTCAAATTAGTTTGTTCACCACATGACGTCACAAACGGACCCATGACCCACCTCCCAACCCCCGACACGACTCCTCCTGACCGTAACAGGCGAATCCCCCCCGTAGAAACTTCGTTTCTACCTTACGTTTTGCTCTACATCAGAGGATTAGTAAAAGACGGGGATAGCGCGAACGCAGTCCCCACTAGCAGAAATTGTACGGCCGAGTTACCCACATTTGGGGTAATCGCAAGGGTCAGCTAAGCCTAAGTGCAATGGCTAAGCCTCGCCCTGGGCCCACCGCCGGCCTGATCACGGTGAAGGCCCCCGTCAGGTAAGTATGCTTTGCACAGCTTCTTGAGAGGTAGCATTTTTGTCGTCCGTCCTTGTGTTTGCCGCATTGTGCATTTCACGGCTTGTTTTATCTGGTCTCCGACAAGCACAACAACCAAATGTGCCGTTAAATTAATTGCTCTCCCGTCCTCCCTCTCTACCTCTCTTTCCTTGGCGTGTGCATACAGACGACACACACGCACTCATGGGATGCACCGCTGTTTCGTGCAATTGTTTTGCGAATGATTAACAGATGGTTATTCCCACATGTGTGGGAATGTGGGCCGTGCCTGGAGGTAGTGCAATACCAGGACAACCCGTGGGCAGGTCGAAGCAAGCTCCGGCACCGTGCCCCCTGTCCAAAAATCAGGTTAATACAAAGACATGCAAGCGAATCGCTTGCGTCCCAGGTATTAAACTGAGAAGAACAGATACTACACTTGATCTTAGCTCTAAAGAGCCGAGAAGCGATGCCGCAACATCCACTGAGTCCGCAACGTCCGGAAGAGTCCGTCTCGCATTTGCTGCCAAATTTTATTCCGGTGAAAAATGAAAAAAAAAAAAAAATTTCCTGGTTTTTTTTCCTACCGTTTTTGGCAGGCCATTCAAATTAGTTTGTTCACCACATGACGTCACAAACGGACCCATGACCCACCTCCCAACCCCCGACACGACTCCTCCTGACCGTAACAGGCGAATCCCCCCCGTAGAAACTTCGTTTCTACCTTACGTTTTGCTCTACATCAGAGGATTAGTAAAAGACGGGGATAGCGCGAACGCAGTCCCCACTAGCAGAAATTGTACGGCCGAGTTACCCACATTTGGGGTAATCGCAAGGGTCAGCTAAGCCTAAGTGCAATGGCTAAGCCTCGCCCTGGGCCCACCGCCGGCCTGATCACGGTGAAGGCCCCCGTCAGGTAAGTATGCTTTGCACAGCTTCTTGAGAGGTAGCATTTTTGTCGTCCGTCCTTGTGTTTGCCGCATTGTGCATTTCACGGCTTGTTTTATCTGGTCTCCGACAAGCACAACAACCAAATGTGCCGTTAAATTAATTGCTCTCCCGTCCTCCCTCTCTACCTCTCTTTCCTTGGCGTGTGCATACAGACGACACACACGCACTCATGGGATGCACCGCTGTTTCGTGCAATTGTTTTGCGAATGATTAACAGATGGTTATTCCCACATGTGTGGGAATGTGGGCCGTGCCTGGAGGTAGTGCAATACCAGGACAACCCGTGGGCAGGTCGAAGCAAGCTCCGGCACCGTGCCCCCTGTCCAAAAATCAGGTTAATACAAAGACATGCAAGCGAATCGCTTGCGTCCCAGGTATTAAACTGAGAAGAACAGATACTACACTTGATCTTAGCTCTAAAGAGCCGAGAAGCGATGCCGCAACATCCACTGAGTCCGCAACGTCCGGAAGAGTCCGTCTCGCATTTGCTGCCAAATTTTATTCCGGTGAAAAATGAAAAAAAAAAAAAAATTTCCTGGTTTTTTTCCTACCGTTTTTGGCAGGCCATTCAAATTAGTTTGTTCACCACATGACGTCACAAACGGACCCATGACCCACCTCCCAACCCCCGACACGACTCCTCCTGACCGTAACAGGCGAATCCCCCCCGTAGAAACTTCGTTTCTACCTTACGTTTTGCTCTACATCAGAGGATTAGTAAAAGACGGGGATAGCGCGAACGCAGTCCCCACTAGCAGAAATTGTACGGCCGAGTTACCCACATTTGGGGTAATCGCAAGGGTCAGCTAAGCCTAAGTGCAATGGCTAAGCCTCGCCCTGGGCCCACCGCCGGCCTGATCACGGTGAAGGCCCCCGTCAGGTAAGTATGCTTTGCACAGCTTCTTGAGAGGTAGCATTTTTGTCGTCCGTCCTTGTGTTTGCCGCATTGTGCATTTCACGGCTTGTTTTATCTGGTCTCCGACAAGCACAACAACCAAATGTGCCGTTAAATTAATTGCTCTCCCGTCCTCCCTCTCTACCTCTCTTTCCTTGGCGTGTGCATACAGACGACACACACGCACTCATGGGATGCACCGCTGTTTCGTGCAATTGTTTTGCGAATGATTAACAGATGGTTATTCCCACATGTGTGGGAATGTGGGCCGTGCCTGGAGGTAGTGCAATACCAGGACAACCCGTGGGCAGGTCGAAGCAAGCTCCGGCACCGTGCCCCCTGTCCAAAAATCAGGTTAATACAAAGACATGCAAGCGAATCGCTTGCGTCCCAGGTATTAAACTGAGAAGAACAGATACTACACTTGATCTTAGCTCTAAAGAGCCGAGAAGCGATGCCGCAACATCCACTGAGTCCGCAACGTCCGGAAGAGTCCGTCTCGCATTTGCTGCCAAATTTTATTCCGGTGAAAAATGAAAAAAAAAAAAAAATTTCCTGGTTTTTTTCCTACCGTTTTTGGCAGGCCATTCAAATTAGTTTGTTCACCACATGACGTCACAAACGGACCCATGACCCACCTCCCAACCCCCGACACGACTCCTCCTGACCGTAACAGGCGAATCCCCCCCGTAGAAACTTCGTTTCTACCTTACGTTTTGCTCTACATCAGAGGATTAGTAAAAGACGGGGATAGCGCGAACGCAGTCCCCACTAGCAGAAATTGTACGGCCGAGTTACCCACATTTGGGGTAATCGCAAGGGTCAGCTAAGCCTAAGTGCAATGGCTAAGCCTCGCCCTGGGCCCACCGCCGGCCTGATCACGGTGAAGGCCCCCGTCAGGTAAGTATGCTTTGCACAGCTTCTTGAGAGGTAGCATTTTTGTCGTCCGTCCTTGTGTTTGCCGCATTGTGCATTTCACGGCTTGTTTTATCTGGTCTCCGACAAGCACAACAACCAAATGTGCCGTTAAATTAATTGCTCTCCCGTCCTCCCTCTCTACCTCTCTTTCCTTGGCGTGTGCATACAGACGACACACACGCACTCATGGGATGCACCGCTGTTTCGTGCAATTGTTTTGCGAATGATTAACAGATGGTTATTCCCACATGTGTGGGAATGTGGGCCGTGCCTGGAGGTAGTGCAATACCAGGACAACCCGTGGGCAGGTCGAAGCAAGCTCCGGCACCGTGCCCCCTGTCCAAAAATCAGGTTAATACAAAGACATGCAAGCGAATCGCTTGCGTCCCAGGTATTAAACTGAGAAGAACAGATACTACACTTGATCTTAGCTCTAAAGAGCCGAGAAGCGATGCCGCAACATCCACTGAGTCCGCAACGTCCGGAAGAGTCCGTCTCGCATTTGCTGCCAAATTTTATTCCGGTGAAAAATGAAAAAAAAAAAAAAATTTCCTGGTTTTTTTCCTACCGTTTTTGGCAGGCCATTCAAATTAGTTTGTTCACCACATGACGTCACAAACGGACCCATGACCCACCTCCCAACCCCCGACACGACTCCTCCTGACCGTAACAGGCGAATCCCCCCCGTAGAAACTTCGTTTCTACCTTACGTTTTGCTCTACATCAGAGGGATTAGTAAAAGACGGGGATAGCGCGAACGCAGTCCCCACTAGCAGAAATTGTACGGCCGAGTTACCCACATTTGGGGTAATCGCAAGGGTCAGCTAAGCCTAAGTGCAATGGCTAAGCCTCGCCCTGGGCCCACCGCCGGCCTGATCACGGTGAAGGCCCCCGTCAGGTAAGTATGCTTTGCACAGCTTCTTGAGAGGTAGCATTTTTGTCGTCCGTCCTTGTGTTTGCCGCATTGTGCATTTCACGGCTTGTTTTATCTGGTCTCCGACAAGCACAACAACCAAATGTGCCGTTAAATTAATTGCTCTCCCGTCCTCCCTCTCTACCTCTCTTTCCTTGGCGTGTGCATACAGACGACACACACGCACTCATGGGATGCACCGCTGTTTCGTGCAATTGTTTTGCGAATGATTAACAGATGGTTATTCCCACATGTGTGGGAATGTGGGCCGTGCCTGGAGGTAGTGCAATACCAGGACAACCCGTGGGCAGGTCGAAGCAAGCTCCGGCACCGTGCCCCCTGTCCAAAAATCAGGTTAATACAAAGACATGCAAGCGAATCGCTTGCGTCCCAGGTATTAAACTGAGAAGAACAGATACTACACTTGATCTTAGCTCTAAAGAGCCGAGAAGCGATGCCGCAACATCCACTGAGTCCGCAACGTCCGGAAGAGTCCGTCTCGCATTTGCTGCCAAATTTTATTCCGGTGAAAAATGAAAAAAAAAAAAAAATTTCCTGGTTTTTTTCCTACCGTTTTTGGCAGGCCATTCAAATTAGTTTGTTCACCACATGACGTCACAAACGGACCCATGACCCACCTCCCAACCCCCGACACGACTCCTCCTGACCGTAACAGGCGAATCCCCCCCCGTAGAAACTTCGTTTCTACCTTACGTTTTGCTCTACATCAGAGGATTAGTAAAAGACGGGGATAGCGCGAACGCAGTCCCCACTAGCAGAAATTGTACGGCCGAGTTACCCACATTTGGGGTAATCGCAAGGGTCAGCTAAGCCTAAGTGCAATGGCTAAGCCTCGCCCTGGGCCCACCGCCGGCCTGATCACGGTGAAGGCCCCCGTCAGGTAAGTATGCTTTGCACAGCTTCTTGAGAGGTAGCATTTTTGTCGTCCGTCCTTGTGTTTGCCGCATTGTGCATTTCACGGCTTGTTTTATCTGGTCTCCGACAAGCACAACAACCAAATGTGCCGTTAAATTAATTGCTCTCCCGTCCTCCCTCTCTACCTCTCTTTCCTTGGCGTGTGCATACAGACGACACACACGCACTCATGGGATGCACCGCTGTTTCGTGCAATTGTTTTGCGAATGATTAACAGATGGTTATTCCCACATGTGTGGG